>NW_027259432.1:0-31513 GCF_045791955.1 Oncorhynchus clarkii lewisi
AGAGCGGGGCCGGCGGGCGAGAGCGGGGCCGGCGGGCGAGAGCGGGGCCGGCGGGCGAGAGCGGGGCCGGCGGGCGAGAGCGGGCCAGGGGCGGGCGGGCGGGCGAGAGCGGGCCAGGGGCGGGCGAGAGCGAGCCAGGGGCGGGCGGGCGAGAGCGGGCCCGGGCTCTCTGGCTCGCTCTCGCCCGGCTCTCGCTCTCTCCTTTCCCTCCTCTCGGCTCTCTCCTCCTTCACTGTGTGCTATAAATATCACCAGCAACATCAGTAATGTCATAGTGTTTATATATCGACCACACCTCGTGGTTTAGCCCCTCCCATGTGTGCACTATAAATACTACTGGTGACGTTACATCAGTCAATCCCAGGATAGTGAGTACTGGAGATTTATGGGGAGGAGAAGGTGACTGTAGATGGACCATGAAGGCAATAAAGACATTGGTAAAATAGAAACTGTTTGGACAGGACATCTACAGTAGACATTGTGGTAAAACAGAGAAACTGTTAGGGAAGGGACATCTACAGTAGACATTGTGGTAAAACAGAGAAACTGTTAGGGAAGGGACATCTACAGTAGACATTGTGGTAAAACAGAGAAACTGTTTGGGAGGGGACATCTACAATAGACATTGTGGTAAAACAGAGAAACTGTTAGGGAGGGGACATCTACAGTAGACATTGGTTTTGAGTCGCCCCTCACCATTTCCTCTAGCAGTCATACTCGGTTACCATGCCAACCATGCCCTTCTGGTAGGGTGAGGAGGGCAGTGCCGGGTCGGTCATAAAGGAAGCGATATAACTCATTCGTAATGCTCTCTTCTCCTCTGGATGGCATCTCCTCTGGATGGCATCTCCTCTGGATGGCGGCATCTCTGGATGGCATCTCCTCTGGATGGCATCTCCTTGAGGGAAGATTGATGTTGATAACCTTGTCGGCTCAGGCTAGTGAGGTCCTACCGGGTCATGTGTTATTAAGATTCAGTGAGGGGGGGGTCGTCATGATTTCATGAGGAATGGTCACATGCTTGGTACAACGAAAGTTATAGTCTAACCCCCTGCCAAACCAGCTGACTAATAACAACCCACAATTCACCCTGTTGGGAAGATCCCATGGGGTCATGTGTTATCATGACCACCCCCTCCCTGAGTCTTAATATCAGGATGGATGGTCACATGTTGGGCACAGGAAACCCAGATTACCCACCCCCTCAAACCAGCTGACCATAAGAAAACACACAAATAGGAAATACGTCATCAGTCATTAAAGTTTGTCAGATCGTTTCAGAGATATTACTAATAGGTTGCTACCCAGATGTTGAGCTCATCTGATCTGAATTAATCCGGCCAGTGTTCCTTGGTGTTGGGTCAGCAGTGGTGCCACAGCAAGCAGGCCCAGGGTGTGTCCCTCTCTGCTCTCCCCTCCCTGCCCTCCCTGTCTCAGCCCTGAGCCCTCAGTGGACATCTGTACTCCCTGGCTGCCCAGTGAAAGAGGGCATTCTCTCTAACCACTCACACACACTCCCTGAGGCTAGTGCCCAAACCTGCTCTGGCTCACACAGTCAAGGGGAGGGAACACACACACTGAGAGTGGAATGAACAAGATCGTCATATGTTTTCGCTGTACAACCTTGTTGATTCCAGTATACACAGACCGACACTTGTACTGAACTCTGTATCCAAGTCCCTCTCAAACTCTCCGTCAAGTCACTTGCTGATCTGATGACCTCACTTTTGGAATTCTTTCGTGTTCTGGACCATTCCCACTGTGACACGCAGCAGGCTGAGGCTTTCCTGGACTTGTCCTGCCCTGCTCTAGTGTCATAACCAACCTTACTGCACATTTATAGGGCCCTGAATAGTATTGGCTAGATGTAAGAAATATGGTCATTTACATGTAACTGAACTTCGGGCGTCGTCAGAAAACCCCTTCATCAAAAGTGTCACTTGAAAATCGACGAAAGGCAGGGACAGACTGGTAGGATGGTTGAATGTCTGCCAGACAAGAGTAGTTAGCACCCCTGAACAGAGGGTCGTCCGTAATTTGCAAACCGATTCTACATGAGGAAAAGGGCTAAAATGACGTCTGTCAGTCGCCATCGGTGGGTGTTCACTACAACACACCGCGGCGACAGCAAACGAATGAACACCATGTATCGTGCAGACCGACCATCAGTCTGGTGGGTTTTGTCCTTAAACGGGTGTTACACTCTGACGGACTAAGCAGGCACATGCCAGGGGTGTATTTATTCATTAGTGCACACCGTAGCAACACGTTTGGCAACGAAAACCAACGTTTCTTATTGGACAAGTTCTGGTAATCCCTCTTGGTTTTGGTCCGTTTGCTTCCAGTTGATTTCTAGTGAATAGCCTACACCCCAGGAGTGTAGAAACACTGCTTTGTCAAACAAATGCTACTAAGCACTGTACTGCCCCACCAAACAATATAGCCTACTGCCTTATTGAACAACACTTAGTCTAACACAGCAGTATTCATTCCTGCCACTCCTACTGGTTCCACAATAATACTCTGGGCCTTTTCTCATATCAGTCCCCCTTGACCTGAATCAGTGTCAGTCAGGCAAGCCTTGGAACTCCCCTGCCCTACCTCCCTCTCTACCCCCCCCTCTCTACCTCCTCACCCTGGGCAGATATGGAGCTTAGGCTAGCCAGGGTGTGGAGATGACTGGCATTCTCAGAGTGGGAGGGTGATGTGCTGTCTGTCTGTCTGAACAGTGCTGCTGTCCTCTGGCTCTCTGCATTGTTCCCAGGAATGTAGGAAATGTCTAAACGGCAGCTGCTCGTGACTCCCCTCGGGAGTAGAGAATGTAGCGATGCCTGTTTTTCAGGCAGACAGGTGCACTCCTCATTTCTCTCTCTCTCTGTCACACACACACACACACACACACACCTGAGTTCACTGTAATCTGCCCCTCCTGACATACTACAGTTAGTGGAATCATTATCTCTCTATTCTCACATGACAACCACTAACATGTTTTTATTTCCTTCTCCCTCTCCTCCTCTTCACCTCACCCTCCTCTTCTCCCTCTCTTCCTCACCCTCTTTCCCTCTCCTTCTCTTCCTCACCCTCTCTCCCCTCTCTTCCTCTTCCTCACTCTCTCTTCCCCCTCTCCTCCTCTTCCTCACTCTCTCTTCCCCCTCTCCTCTCCTCCTCTTCCTCACCCTCTCTTCCCCCTCTCCTCCTTCTCCTCACCCTCTCTTCCCCCTCTCATCCTTCTCCTCACCCTCTCTTCCCCCTCTCATCCTTCTCCTCACCCTCTCTTCCCCCTCTCATCCTTCTCCTCACCCTCTCTTCCCCCTCTCATCCTTCTCCTCACCCTCTCTTCCCCCTCTCATCCTTCTCCTCACCCTCTCTTCCCCCTCTCATCCTTCTCCTCACCCTCTCTTACCCCTCTCCTCCTTCTCCTCACCCTCTCTTACCCCTCTCCTCCTTCTCCTCACCCTCTCTTCCCCCTCTCCTCCTTCTCCTCACCCTCTCTTCTCCCTCTCCTCCTTCATTCCGTCCTCCCATTCCTCTCTGTGACAGAGGGACCCAGACTACCTGAAGCTGTGGCTGGAGATCTTCATTGGCTCCTATGAGAGATGTCTAGATGTGGACTTTGAGAAGCCACCCTCCAGGTAAGCATAGCCCCAGAGGTGGGACCAAGTCACTATTATTTGAGTCACAAGCAAGTCACAAGGTCCAAGTCTCAAGTCAAGTCCCAGGTAGAACGGGTCGAGTCTCTAGTCAATCCAAGTAGAACGGGTCGAGTCTCAAGTCAATCCAAGTAGAACGGGTCGAGTCTAGTCAAGCCAAGTAGAACGGGTCGAGTCTCTAGTCAATCCAAGTAGAACGGGTCGAGTCTAGTCAATCCAAGTAGAACGGGTCGAGTCTAGTCAATCCAAGTAGAACGGGTCGAGTCTAGTCAATCCAAGTAAAACGGGTCAAGTCTCTAGTCAATCCAAGTAGAACGGGTAGAGTCTCGAGTCAGTCCAAGTAGAACGGGCCGAGTCTCTAGTCAATCCAAGTAGAACGGGTCGAGTCTCGAGTCAATCCAAGTAGAACGGGTCGAGTCTAGTCAATCCAAGTAGAACGGGTCGAGTCTAGTCAATCCAAGTAGAACGGGTCGAGTCTCTAGTCAATCCAAGTAGAACGGGTCGAGTCTAGTCAATCCAAGTAGAACGGGTCGAGTCTCGAGTCAATCCAAGTAAAACGGGTCGAGTCTCGAGTCAGTCCAAGTAGAACGGGCCGAGTCTCCAGTCAGTCCAAGTAGAACGGGTCGAGTCTCTAGTCAATCCAAGTAGAACGGGTCGATTCTCCAGTAAATCCAAGTAGAACGGGTCGATTCTCCAGTCAGTCCAAGTAGAACGGGTCGATTCTCGAGTCATTCCAAGTAGAACGGGTCGAGTCTCGAGTCAGTCCAAGTAGAACGGGTCGAGTCTCGAGTCAGTCCAAGTAGAACGGGTCGAGTCTCGAGTCAGTCCAAGTAGAACGGGTCGAGTCTCCAGTCAGTCCAAGTAGAACGGGTCGAGTCTCCAGTCAGTCCAAGTAGAACGGGTCGATTCTCCAGTCAGTCCAAGTAGAACGGGTCGAGCCTCCAGTCAGTCCAAGTAGAACGGGGCGAGTCTCGAGTCAGTCCAAGTAGAACGGGTCGAGTCTCGAGTCAGTCCAAGTAGAACGGGTCGGGTCTCGAGTCAGTCCAAGTAGAACGGGTCGAGTCTCGAGTCAGTCCAAGTAGAACGGGTCGAGTCTCGAGTCAGTCCAAGTAGAACGGGCCGGGTCTCGAGTCAGTCCAAGTCGTGCGTTCTAAGAGCAAGTCATGTCAAGTAAAAAACATAAACCATCTAATCAGGAAACGACTTGTTCAACTACAAATACTTGTCTATTTATTGAGGCCCTCAGACAGCCCTTTTCATTATTTTATCAATAACACATTTTGATTTTGCAATAATACATTTTAACAATGGATTCCAATTGCAGGCTTTATAAGTTGATGTTTAATTCCAAGCGATTTGGGACAAACCAAAAGAGCAGTAGGTCTATGGTGGCTGTTGCTTGATGCCCCGTTGCAACGTAAACCGTTCATATTCTGGATGTTTGTGCTGCACCCGGTCCTCTAGCTGTACAGCAAATCAACCATCTGTTCTCTAGCTCATTGCTTTTCAAATGTTTTGACCCATGACCCCTAAAAAGTAGCTTGCGGCCTCCGCGCACACAGGCAAGCGCCCCCCATCGCTGTGCAAATGTAGCCTGTCTTTAGGGTCATAAACGGGGACGCATTTTCAAAACGCAAGATACAGAAATAGACTATAGGGTTCCATAACCAGCTCTGGAATCTGTGTTGGGGTGACATAACCAGCTCTGGAATCTGTGTTGGGGTGACATAACCAGCTCTGGAATCTGTGTTGGGGTTCCATAACCAGCTCTGGAATCTGTGTTGGGGTGACATAACCAGCTCTGGAATCTGTGTTGGGGTGACATAACCAGCTCTGGAATCTGTGTTGGGGTTACATAACCAGCTCTGGAATCTGTGTTGGGGTGACATAACCAGCTCTGGAATCTGTGTTGGTGTTACATAACCAGCTCTGGAATCTGTGTTGTGTTTCCATAACCAGCTCTGGAATCTGTGTTGGGGTTCCATAACCAGCTCTGGAATCTGTGTTGGGGTTACATAACCAGCTCTGGAATCTGTGTTGGGGTTCCATAACCAGCTCTGGAATCTGTGTTGGGGTTCCATAACCAGCTCTGGAATCTGTGTTGGTGTTACATAACCAGCTCTGGAATCTGTGTTGGGGTTCCATAACCAGCTCTGGAATCTGTGTTGGTGTTACATAACCAGCTCTGTAATCTGTGTTGTGTTTCCATAACCAGCTCTGGAATCTGTGTTGGTGTGACATAACCAGCTCTGGAATCTGTGTTGGTGTTACATAACCAGCTCTGGAATCTGTGTTGTGTTTCCATAACCAGCTCTGGAATCTGTGTTGGTGTTACATAACCAGCTCTGTAATCTGTGTTGTGTTTACATAACCAGCTCTGGAATCTGTGTTGGTGTGACATAACCAGCTCTGTAATCTGTGTTGGTGTTACATAACCAGCTCTGGAATCTGTGTTGGGGTTCCATAACCAGCTCTGGAATCTGTGTTGGGGTGACATAACCAGCTCTGGAATCTGTGTTGGGGTGACATAACCAGCTCTGGAATCTGTGTTGTGTTTCCATAACCAGCTCTGGAATCTGTGTTGGTGTGAAGGTTCTGTGCATGTCTGTATGTTTGCACGGCTGCATCCATTGTTTGAGAGCGTTCAGGGAGAAGAAGCACATGCAGTATAGAGAGACAGAGCGAGTGAGAGGTGATGTGCTCCTCTGCTCTTCCAGCTGTGGTCTGGTCACATGACCAGTGAAATGCCCAGTCAGTCCTGTCAGATGGTTACGTAAGGCTGTGTGGTCTGTGTGTGTGGGACTGGAGAGAGTGAAGTGTGGAGCAAGGGGAAACAGATTACTTTCCATTAGATCCGCCAGTACGGTCGTTTGTCGGTTCGTTGCCGTGCCTCTTTCTCTCCCTTCTCTCTTTCCCACTCCACCTCCACCTCCCCTCTCTTTCCCACTCCACCTCCACCTCCCCTCTCTCTCCCACTCCACCTCCACCTCCACCTCTCCCCCTCTCTCTCTCCCCCTCTCCCCCCCTCTCTCTCCCACTCCACCACCCCCCTCTCTCTCTCTCTCTCCCACTCCACCTCCCCCCTCTCTCTCTCTCTCCCACTCCACCTCTCTCTCCCACTCCACCTCCCCCCCCTCTCTCTCTCTCTCTCTCCCCCACTCCACCTCCCCCTCTCCCTCTCTCTCCCACTCCACCTCTCTCTCCCACTCCACCTCTCCCTCTCTCTCCCACTCCACCTCTCCCTCTCTCTCCCACTCCACCTCTCCCTCTCTCTCCCAGTCCACCTCTCCCTCTCTCTCCCAGTCCATCTCTCCCTCTCTCTCCCAGTCCATCTCTCCCTCTCTCTCCCAGTCCACCTCTCCCTCTCTCTCCCACTCCACCTCCCCCTCTCCCTCTCTCTCCCACTCCACCTCCCCCACTCCACCTCCCCCTCTCGCTCTCTCTCCCACTCCACCTCCCCCTCTCCACCTCCCCCTCTCCCTCTTTCCCACTCCACCTTCCTCTCCCTCTTTCCCACTCCACCTCCTCCTCCCTTTCTTTCCCACTCCACCTCCCCCTCCCTCTCTTTCCCACTCCACCTCCCCCTCCCTCTCTTTCCCACTCCACCTCCCCCTCCCTCTCTTTCCCACTCCCCCTCTCCCTCTTTCCCACTCCCCCTCTCCCTCTCTTTTCCACTCCCCCTCTCCCTCTCTTTCCCTCTCCCTCTTTCCCACTCCACCTCCCCCTCTCCCTCTCTTTCCCACTCCACCTCCCCCTCTCCCTCTCTTTCCCACTCCACCTCCCCCTCTCCCTCTTTCCCACTCCACCTCCCCCTCTCCCTCTTTCCCACTCCACCTCCCCCTCTCCCTCTTTCCCACTCCACCTCCCCCTCTCCCTCTTTCCCACTCCACCTCCCCCTCTCCCTCTTTCCCACTCCACCTCCCCTCTCTCTTTCCCACTCCACCTCCCCTCTCTCTTTCCCACTCCACCTCCCCTCTCTCTTTCCCACTCCACCTCCCCTCTCTCTTTCCCACTCCACCTCCCCTCTCTCTTTCCCACTCCACCTCCCCTCTCTCTTTCCCACTCCACCTCCCCTCTCTCTTTCCCACTCCACCTCTCCCTCTCTCTTTCCCACTCCACCTCTCCCTCTCTCTTTCCCACTCCACCTCTCCCTCTCTCTTTCCCACTCCACCTCTCCCTCTCTCTTTCCCACTCCACCTCTCCCTCTCTCTTTCCCACTCCACCTCTCCCTCTCTCTTTCCCACTCCACCTCTCCCTCTCTCTTTCCCACTCCACCTCTCCCTCTCTCTTTCCCACTCCACCTCTCCCTCTCTCTTTCCCACTCCACCTCTCCCTCTCTCTTTCCCACTCCACCTCTCCCTCTCTTTCCCACTCTACCTCTCCCTCTCTTTCCCACTCCACCTCTCCCTCTCTTTCCCACTCCACCTCTCCCTCTCTTTCCCACTCCACCTCTCCCTCTCTTTTCCCACTCCACCTCTCCCTCTCTTTTCCCTCTCCCTCTTTCCCACTCCACCTCTCCCTCTCTTTCCCACTCCACCTCCCCCTCTCCCTCTCTTTCCCACTCCACCTCCCTCTCTTTCCCACTCCACCTCCCTCTCTCCCTCTCTTTCCCACTCCACCTCCCTCTCTTTCCCACTCCACCTCCACCTCCCCTCTCTTTCCCACTCCACCTCCCCCTCTCCCTCTCTTTCCCACTCCACCTCCCTCTCTTTCCCACTCCACCTCCCTCTCTCCCTCTCTTTCCCACTCCACCTCCCCCTCCCTCTCTTTCCCACTCCCCCTCTCCCTCTATCTCCCACTCCACCTCTCCCTCTCTCTCCCACTCCACCTCTCCCTCTCTCTCCCACTCCATCTCTCCCTCTCTCTCCCACTCCACTTCTCCCTCTCTCTCCCACTCCACTTCTCCCTCTCTCTCCCTCCACCTCTCCCTCTCTCTCCCAGTCCACCTCTCCCTCTCTCTCCCAGTCCACCTCTCCCTCTCTCTCCCAGTCCACCTCTCCCTCTCTCTCCCAGTCCACCTCTCCCTCTCTCTCCCAGTCCACCTCTCCCTCTCTCTCCCAGTCCACCTCTCCCTCTCTCTCCCAGTCCACCTCTCCCTCTCTCTCCCAGTCCACCTCTCCCTCTCTCTCCCAGTCCACCTCTCCCTCTCTCTCCCAGTCCACCTCTCCCTCTCTCTCCCACTCCACCTCTCCCTCTCTCTCCCAGTCCACCTCTCCCTCTCTCTCCCAGTCCACCTCTCCCTCTCTCTCCCAGTCCACCTCTCCCTCTCTCTCCCAGTCCACCTCTCCCTCTCTCTCCCAGTCCATCTCTCCCTCTCTCTCCACCTCCCCCTCTCCCTCTCTCTCCCACTCCACCTCCCCCACTCCACCTCCCCCTCTCGCTCTCTCTCCCACTCCACCTCCCCCTCTCCACCTCCCCCTCTCCCTCTTTCCCACTCCACCTTCCTCTCCCTCTTTCCCACTCCACCTCCCCCTCCCTCTCTTTCCCACTCCACCTCCCCCTCCCTCTCTTTCCCACTCCACCTCCCCCTCCCTCTCTTTCCCACTCCACCTCCCCCTCCCTCTCTTTCCCACTCCCCCTCTCCCTCTTTCCCACTCCCCCTCTCCCTCTCTTTCCCACTCCCCCTCTCCTCTCTTTCCCTCTCCCTCTTTCCCACTCCACCTCCCCCTCTCCCTCTCTTTCCCACTCCACCTCCCCCTCTCCCTCTTTCCCACTCCACCTCCCCCTCCCTTTCTTTCCCACTCCACCTCCCCCTCCCTCTCTTTCCCACTCCACCTCCCCCTCCCTCTCTTTCCCACTCCACCTCCCCCTCCCTCTCTTTCCCACTCCACCTCCCCCTCCCTCTCTTTCCCACTCCCCCTCTCCCTCTTTCCCACTCCCCCTCTCCCTCTCTTTCCCACTCCCCCTCTCCTCTCTTTCCCTCTCCCTCTTTCCCACTCCACCTCCCCCTCTCCCTCTCTTTCCCACTCCACCTCCCCCTCTCCCTCTTTCCCACTCCACCTCCCCCTCTCCCTCTTTCCCCCTCCACCTCCCCCTCTCCCTCTTTCCCACTCCACCTCTCCCTCTTTCCCACTCCACCTCCCCCTCTCCCTCTTTCCCACTCCACCTCCCCCTCTCTCTCTTTCCCACTCCACCTCTCCCTCTCTTTCCCACTCCCCCTCCCCTCTCTCTTTCCCACTCCACCTCTCCCTCTCTTTTCCCACTCCACATCTCCCTCTCTTTTCCCACTCCACCTCTCCCTCTCTTTTCCCACTCTACCTCTCCCTCTCTTTCCCACTCCACCTCTCCCTCTCTTTCCCACTCCACCTCCCCTCTCTCTTTCCCACTCCACCTCCCCTCTCTCTTTCCCACTCCACCTCCCCTCTCTCTTTCCCACTCCACCTCCCCTCTCTCTTTCCCACTCCACCTCTCCCTCTCTCTTTCCCACTCCACCTCTCCCTCTCTCTTTCCCACTCCACCTCTCCCTCTCTCTTTCCCACTCCACCTCTCCCTCTCTCTTTCCCACTCCACCTCTCCCTCTCTCTTTCCCACTCCACCTCTCCCTCTCTCTTTCCCACTCCACCTCTCCCTCTCTCTTTCCCACTCCACCTCTCCCTCTCTCTTTCCCACTCCACCTCTCCCTCTCTCTTTCCCACTCCACCTCTCCCTCTCTCTTTCCCACTCCACCTCTCCCTCTCTCTTTCCCACTCCACCTCTCCCTCTCTTTTCCCACTCCACCTCTCCCTCTCTTTTCCCACTTCCCCTCCCCCTCTCTCTCTCTTTTCCCTCTCCCTCTTTCCCACTCCACCTCCCCCTCTCCCTCTCTTTCCCACTCCACCTCCCTCTCCTCCACCTCCCTCTCTTTCCCACTCCACCTCCCCTCTCCCTCTCTTTCCCACTCCACCTCCCCTCTCCCTCTCTTTCCCACTCCGCCTCCCCTCTCCCTCTCTTTCCCACTCCACCTCCCCCCTCCCTCTCTTTCCCACTCCATCTCCCCCCTCCCTCCCTTTCCCACTCCACCTCCCCCCTCCCTCTCTTTCCCACTCCACCTCCCTCTCTTTCCCACTCCACCTCCCCCCTCTGCCACAGCTGTCCTGCTTTTCCCAGCGATACGCCCCTACCCCGATTTGAGAATGCTCATCTGGGCTCTGCTTGGTCCGGTTAGAGGAAGAACCCATTTCTCTCTGATGAACTCTGTCTACAGAGTTGGACAGAGACAGGCCCATTCCTCTCTGATGACCTCTGTCTACAGAGAGGGACAGAGACAGGCCCATTCCTCTCTGATGACCTCTGTCTACAGAGAGGGACAGAGACCGGCCCATTCCTCTCTGATGACCTCTGTCTACATAATGTACCTGAAGGCCTTAGAAGTTTGTGTGTGTGGTGTGTGGTGTGTGGTGTGTGGGTTTGTGTGTGTGTGCGCGCGCTTGGTGCATCGGTACAGCTTGCCATGCGGTAGCAGAGAGAACAGTCTGACTTGGGTGACTGGAGTCTTTGACAACTTTTAGGGCCTGGTAGAAACGTCCTGGATGGCAGGGGGTGTGTGTGTGTTTGCTTGCATAGTATTTATGTGTGTGCTTCCTTGCTTGCATAATATTTGTGTGTGTGCGTGCGTGCGCTTGCATAGTATTTGTGTGTGTGCGTGCGTGCGTGCGTGCGCTTGCATAGTATTTGTGTGTGTGCGTGCGTGCGCTTGCATAATATTTGTGTGTGTGCGTGCGTGCGCTTGCATAATATTTGTGTGTGTGCGTGCGTGCGCTTGCATAGTATTTGTGTGTGTGCGTGCGTGCGCTTGCATAATATTTGTGTGTGTGCGTGCGTGCGCTTGCATAATATTTGTGTGTGTGCGTGCGTGCGCTTGCATAATATTTGTGTGTGTGCGTGCGTGCGCTTGCATAGTATTTGTGTGTGTGCGTGCGTGCGCTTGCATAATATTTGTGTGTGTGCGTGCGTGCGCTTGCATAATATTTGTGTGTGTGCGTGCGTGCGCTTGCATAATATTTGTGTGTGTGCGTGCGTGCGCTTGCATAGTATTTGTGTGTGTGCGTGCGTGCGCTTGCATAGTATTTGTGTGTGTGCGTGCGTGCGTGCGTGCGCTTGCATAATATTTGTGTGTGTGCGTGCGTGCGCTTGCATAGTATTTGTGTGTGTGCGTGCGTGCGCTTGCATAGTATTTGTGTGTGTGCGTGTGTGTGTGCGTGCGCTTGCATAATATGTGTGTGTGTGCGTGCGTGCGCTTGCATAGTATTTGTGTGTGCGTGCGTGCGCTTGCATAGTATTTGTGTGTGCGTGCGCTTGCTTGCATAATATTTGTGCAGATGTGTGTGACACGCAGGTGAGAGTTGAGCATGTTTTGGTGTTCCCTTTATTTCACCCCTTTCTCTCTCTCTCCCTCCCCAGGTTGGAGGAGGTGCCTCCAGTGATGACCCTGCTGCCAGACAACATCCTGCAGGTGTTGCGGCACCAGCTGCTCCAGTGTGTCCAGAAGGCCTCGGACGGGCTGGAGCAGGAGCAGCAGAACCTGGCCCTCCTGCTGGTCAAGTTCCTTATCGTCATCTGCAGGTTGGTCCGTGGTGTTTCTGTAGGACCAGAAGCAGTGGTCTGGCCCCTCCCTCCACCTACCTAGACCTGGTTGTACCGGTCCAGTAGTCTGGCCCCTCCCTCCCATACCTAGACCTGGTTGTACCGGTCCAGTAGTCTGGCCCCTCCCTCCCATACCTAGACCTGGTTGTACCGGTCCAGTAGTCTGGCCCCTCCCTCCACCTACCAAGACCTAGTTGTACCGGTCTAGTAGTCTGGCCCCTCCCTCCACCTACCAAGACCTGGTTGTACTGGTCCAGTAGTCTGGCCCCTCCCTCCACCTACCTAGACCTAGTTGTACCGGTCTAGTAGTCTGGCCCCTCCCTCCACCTACCAAGACCTAGTTGTACTGGTCCAGTAGTCTGTCCCCTCCTCCACCTACCTAGACCTGGTTGTACCGGTCCAGTAGTCTGGCCCCTCCCTCCACCTACCAAGACCTGGTTGTACCGGTCCAGTAGTCTGGCCCCTCCCTCCACCTACCTAGACCTGGTTGTACCGGTCCAGTGGTCTGGCCCCTCCCTCCACCTACCTAGACCTGGTTGTACCGGTCCTGTAGTCTGGCCCCTCCCTCCACCTACCTAGACCTGGTTGACCGGTCCAGTCTGTCCATATTATGGTGGTGAGTGTGTGATTGGACCATGGAGTTTGAATAATTTCTAGTTCTGTGGGTTGGACCTCTTCTAGGTAATGTCTATTGATAGGAACCCCTCTAGCCTAGGTTGACAGGTCTTAGTGCCCCTGGTTTTAAAGGGTCTTCCAGCAGAAGGTAGGCGGTTCAGTAGGGCACGTAACACAGGATTTTGCAACGGAAGGTGAAAACAAGTGTCTCCCTGGCTGTGTCCTCTATATGGTGCTGTCATGAACATGACCCTGAGGGATATACAACAAAGCAGGATCAATGAGTTAGCCAGCTATCTTACCATCATGCTCAGAAATGACTTGTCTTTTTATTTTATTTTAGAAAGAACCTTGAAATGGGCTTGGTTTAATTACCTCAACCACCAAAAACACACATTTTAGTTTAGTTTTCTTAATGAACCAGAAAATCAATAGTTATTTCTAATTGTCAAATGTAGCTGGCTACTCATTGGTCCTGTCCCTACTATAACAGACATGACTCTCTCTGTTGGAACCTGTCCCTACTATAACAGACATGACTCTCTGTGTTGGAACCTGTCCCTACTATAACAGACATGACTCTGTGTTGGAACCTGTCCCTACTATAACAGACATGACTCTGTGTTGGAACCTGTCCCTACTATAACAGACATGACTCTCTCTCTCTCTGTTGGAACCTGTCCCTACTATAACAGACATGACTCTGTGTTGGAACCTGTCCCTACTATAACAGACATGACTCTCTCTCTCTCTGTTGGAACCTGTCCCTACTATAACAGACATGACTCTCTCTCTCTGTTGGAACCTGTCCCTACTATAACAGACATGACTCTCTCTCTCTCTGTTGGAACCTGCCCCTACTATAACAGACATGACTCTCTGTGTTGGAACCTGTCCCTACTATAACAGACATGACTCTCTGTGTTGGAACCTGTCCCTACTATAACAGACATGACTCTGTGTTGGAACCTGTCCCTACTATAACAGACATGACTCTCTCTCTCTGTTGGAACCTGTCCCTACTATAACAGACATGACTCTCTGTGTTGGAACCTGTCCCTACTATAACAGACATGACTCTCTCTGTTGGAACCTGTCCCTACTATAACAGACATGACTCTCTCTCTCTGTTGGAACCTGTCCCTACTTTAACAGACATGACTCTCTCTCTCTGTTGGAACCTGTCCCTACTATAACAGACATGACTCTCTCTCTGTTGGAACCTGTCCCTACTATAACAGACATGACTCTCTCTCTGTTGGAACCTGTCCCTACTATAACAGACATGACTCTCTGTGTTGGAACCTGTCCCTACTATAACAGACATGACTCTGTGTTGGAATCTGTCCCTACTATAACAGACATGACTCTCTGTGTTGGAACCTGTCCCTACTATAACAGACATGACTCTCTGTGTTGGAACCTGTCCCTACTATAACAGACATGACTCTATCTCTGTTGGAACCTGTCCCTACTATAACAGACATGACTCTCTGTGTTGGAACCTGTCCCTACTATAACAGACATGACTATCTCTCTGTGTTGGAACCTGTCCCTACTATAACAGACATGACTCTCTCTCTGTGTTGGAACCTGTCCCTACTATAACAGACATGACTCTCTCTCTCTGTTGGAACCTGTCACTACTATAACAGACATGACTCTCTGTGTTGGAACCTGTCCCTACTATAACAGACATGACTCTCTGTGTTGGAACCTGTCCCTACTATAACAGACATGACTCTCTCTCTGTGTTGGAACCTGTCCCTACTATAACAGACATGACTCTCTCTGTTGGAACCTGTCCCTACTATAACAGACATGACTCTCTGTGTTGGAACCTGTCCCTACTATAACAGACATGACTCTCTGTGTTGGAACCTGTCCCTACTATAACAGACATGACTCTGTGTTGGAATCTGTCCCTACTATAACAGACATGACTCTCTGTGTTGGAACCTGTCCCTACTATAACAGACATGACTCTCTGTGTTGGAACCTGTCCCTACTATAACAGACATGACTCTATCTCTGTTGGAACCTGTCCCTACTATAACAGACATGACTCTCTGTGTTGGAACCTGTCCCTACTATAACAGACATGACTCTCTGTGTTGGAACCTGTCCCTACTATAACAGACATGACTCTCTCTCTGTTGGAACCTGTCCCTACTATAACAGACATGACTCTCTCTCTCTGTTGGAACCTGTCCCTACTATAACAGACATGACTCTCTGTGTTGGAACCTGTCCCTACTATAACAGACATGACTCTCTGTGTTGGAACCTGTCCCTACTATAACAGACATGACTATCTCTCTGTGTTGGAACCTGTCCCTACTATAACAGACATGACTCTCTGTGTTGGAACCTGTCCCTACTATAACAGACATGACTCTCTGTGTTGGAACCTGTCCCTACTATAACAGACATGACTCTCTCTCTGTGTTGGAACCTGTCCCTACTATAACAGACATGACTCTCTCTCTCTGTTGGAACCTGTCACTACTATAACAGACATGACTCTCTGTGTTGGAACCTGTCCCTACTATAACAGACATGACTCTCTCTGTTGGAACCTGTCCCTACTATAACAGACATGACTCTCTCTGTTGGAACCTGTCACTACTATAACAGACATGACTCTCTCTCTGTTGGAACCTGTCCCTACTATAACAGACATGACTCTCTCTCTGTTGGAACCTGTCACTACTATAACAGACATGACGCTCTGTTGGAACCTGTCCCTACTATAACAGACATGACTCTCTCTCTGTTGGAACCTGTCCCTACTATAACAGACATGACTCTCTCTCTCTCTGTTGGAACCTGTCCCTACTATAACAGACATGACTCTCTCTCTCTGTTGGAACCTGTCCCTACTATAACAGACATGACTCTCTCTCTGTTGGAACCTGTCCCTACTATAACAGACATGACGCTCTGTTGGAACCTGTCCCTACTATAACAGACATGACTCTCTCTCTCTCTGTTGGAACCTGTCCCTACTATAACAGACATGACTCTCTCTCTCTGTTGGAACCTGTCCCTACTATAACAGACATGACTCTCTCTCTGTTGGAACCTGTCCCTACTATAACAGACATGACACTCTGTTGGAACCTGTCCCTACTATAACAGACATGACTCTCTCTCTGTTGGAACCTGTCCCTACTATAACAGACATGACGCTCTGTTGGAACCTGTCCCTACTATAACAGACATGACTCTCTCTGTTGGAACATGTCCCTACTATAACAGACATGACTCTCTCTGTCGGAACCTGTCCCTACTATAACAGACATGACTCTCTCTGTTGGAACCTGTCCCTACTATAACAGACATGACTCTCTGAAACCTTTCCCTACTATAACAGACATGACTCTCTGTTGGAACCTGTCCCTACTATAACAGACATGACTCTCTGTTGGAACCTGTCCCTACTGTAACAGACATGACTCTCTGTTGGAACCTGTCCCTACTATAATAGACATGAATCTCTCTCTCTGTTGGAACCTGTCCCTACTATAACAGACATGACTCTCTGTTGGAACCTGTCCCTACTATAACAGACATGACTCTCTCTCTCTGTTGGAACCTGTCCCTACTATAACAGACATGACTCTCTGTTGGAACCTGTCCCTACTATAACAGACATGACTCTCTCTCTCTGTTGGAACCTGCCCCTACTATAACAGACATGACTCTCTGTTGGAACCTGTCCCTACTATAACAGACATGACTCTCTGTTGGAACCTGTCCCTACTATAACAGACATGACTCTCTCTCTCTGTTGGAACCTGTCCCTACTTTAACAGACATGACTCTCTCTCTCTGTTGGAACCTGTCCCTACTTTAACAGACATGACTCTCTCTCTCTGTTGGAACCTGTCCCTACTTTAACAGACATGACTCTCTCTGTTGGAACCTGTCCCTACTATAACAGACATGACTCTCTCTCTCTCTGTTGGAACCTGTCCCTACTATAACAGACATGACTCTCTGTTGGAACCTGCCCCTACTATAACAGACATGGCTCTCTGTTGGAACCTGTCCCTACTATAACAGACATGACTCTCTCTCTCTGTTGGAACCTGTCCCTACTTTAACAGACATGACTCTCTCTCTCTGTTGGAACCTGTCCCTACTTTAACAGACATGACTCTCTCTCTCTGTTGGAACCTGTCCCTACTTTAACAGACATGACTCTCTCTCTCTGTTGGAACCTGTCCCTACTTTAACAGACATGACTCTCTCTCTGTTGGAACCTGTCCCTACTTTAACAGACATTACTCTCTCTCTCTGTTGGAACCTGTCCCTACTTTAACAGACATGACTCTCTCTGTTGGAACCTGTCCCTACTATAACAGACATGACTCTCTCTCTGTTGGAACCTGTTCCTACTATAACAGACATGATTCTCTCTCTGTTGGAACCTGTCCCTACTATAACAGACATGACTCTCTCTCTGTTGGAACCTGTCCCTACTATAACAGACATGACTCTCTCTCTGTTGGAACCTGTCCCTACTATAACAGACATGACTCTCTGTTGGAACCTGTCCCTACTATAACAGACATGACGCTCTGTTGGAACCTGTCCCTACTATAACAGACATGACTCTCTCTGTTGGAACATGTCCCTACTATAACAGACATGACTCTCTCTGTCGGAACCTGTCCCTACTATAACAGACATGACTCTCTCTGTTGGAACCTGTCCCTACTATAACAGACATGACTCTCTGTTGAAACCTTTCCCTACTATAACAGACATGACTCTCTGTTGGAACCTGTCCCTACTATAACAGACATGACTCTCTGTTGGAACCTGTCCCTACTGTAACAGACATGACTCTCTGTTGGAACCTGTCCCTACTATAATAGACATGAATCTCTCTCTCTGTTGGAACCTGTCCCTACTATAACAGACATGACTCTCTGTTGGAACCTGTCCCTACTATAACAGACATGACTCTCTCTCTCTGTTGGAACCTGTCCCTACTATAACAGACATGACTCTCTGTTGGAACCTGTCCCTACTATAACAGACATGACTCTCTCTCTCTGTTGGAACCTGCGCCTACTATAACAGACATGACTCTCTGTTGGAACCTGTCCCTACTATAACAGACATGACTCTCTGTTGGAACCTGTCCCTACTATAACAGACATGACTCTCTCTCTCTGTTGGAACCTGTCCCTACTTTAACAGACATGACTCTCTCTCTCTGTTGGAACCTGTCCCTACTTTAACAGACATGACTCTCTCTCTCTGTTGGAACCTGTCCCTACTTTAACAGACATGACTCTCTCTGTTGGAACCTGTCCCTACTATAACAGACATGACTCTCTCTCTCTCTGTTGGAACCTGTCCCTACTATAACAGACATGACTCTCTGTTGGAACCTGCCCCTACTATAACAGACATGGCTCTCTGTTGGAACCTGTCCCTACAAAACAGACATGACTCTCTCTCTCTGTTGGAACCTGTCCCTACTTTAACAGACATGACTCTCTCTCTCTGTTGGAACCTGTCCCTACTTTAACAGACATGACTCTCTCTCTCTGTTGGAACCTGTCCCTACTTTAACAGACATGACTCTCTCTCTCTGTTGGAACCTGTCCCTACTTTAACAGACATGACTCTCTCTCTGTTGGAACCTGTCCCTACTTTAACAGACATTACTCTCTCTCTCTGTTGGAACCTGTCCCTACTTTAACAGACATGACTCTCTCTGTTGGAACCTGTCCCTACTATAACAGACATGACTCTCTCTCTGTTGGAACCTGTTCCTACTATAACAGACATGATTCTCTCTCTGTTGGAACCTGTCCCTACTATAACAGACATGACTCTCTCTCTGTTGGAACCTGTCCCTACTATAACAGACATGACTCTCTCTCTGTTGGAACCTGTCCCTACTATAACAGACATGACTCTCTGTTGGAACCTGTCCCTACTATAACAGACATGACTCTCTCTCTGTTGGAACCTGTCCCTACTATAACAGACATGACTCTCTCTCTGTTGGAACCTGTCCCTACTATAACAGACATGACTCTCTCTCTGTTGGAACCTGTGCCTACTATAACAGACATGACTCTCTCTCTGTTGGAACCTGTGCCTACTATAACAGACATGACTCTCTCTCTGTTGGAACCTGTCCCTACTATAACAGACATGACTCTCTCTCTGTTGGAACCTGTCCCTACTATAACAGACATGACTCTCTCTCTCTGTTGGAACCTGTCCCTACTATAACAGACATGACTCTCTCTCTCTGTTGGAACTTGTCCCTACTATAACAGACATGACTCTCTCTCTGTTGGAACCTGTCCCTACTATAACAGACATGACTCTCTCTCTGTTGGAACCTGTCCCTACTATAACAGACATGACTCTCTCTCTGTTGGAACCTGTCCCTACTATAACAGACATGACTCTCTCTGTTGGAACATGTCCCTACTATAACAGACATGACTCTCTCTGTCGGAACCTGTCCCTACTATAACAGACATGACTCTCTCTGTTGGAACCTGTCCCTACTATAACAGACATGACTCTCTGTTGGAACCTGTCCCTACTATAACAGACATGACTCTCTGTTGGAACCTGTCCCTACTATAACAGACATGACTCTCTGTTGGAACCTGTCCCTACTATAATAGACATGAATCTCTCTCTCTGTTGGAACCTGTCCCTACTATAACAGACATGACTCTCTGTTGGAACCTGTCCCTACTATAACAGACATGACTCTCTCTCTCTGTTGGAACCTGTCCCTACTATAACAGACATGACTCTCTGTTGGAACCTGTCCCTACTATAACAGACATGACTCTCTCTCTCTGTTGGAACCTGCCCCTACTATAACAGACATGACTCTCTGTTGGAACCTGTCCCTACTATAACAGACATGACTCTCTGTTGGAACCTGTCCCTACTATAACAGACATGACTCTCTCTCTCTGTTGGAACCTGTCCCTACTTTAACAGACATGACTCTCTCTCTCTGTTGGAACCTGTCCCTACTTTAACAGACATGACTCTCTCTCTCTGTTGGAACCTGTCCCTACTTTAACAGACATGACTCTCTCTGTTGGAACCTGTCCCTACTATAACAGACATGACTCTCTCTCTCTGTTGGAACCTGTCCCTACTATAACAGACATGACTCTCTGTTGGAACCTGCCCCTACTATAACAGACATGGCTCTCTGTTGGAACCTGTCCCTACTATAACAGACATGACTCTCTCTCTCTGTTGGAACCTGTCCCTACTTTAACAGACATGACTCTCTCTCTCTGTTGGAACCTGTCCCTACTTTAACAGACATGACTCTCTCTCTCTGTTGGAACCTGTCCCTACTTTAACAGACATGACTCTCTCTCTCTGTTGGAACCTGTCCCTACTTTAACAGACATGACTCTCTCTCTGTTGGAACCTGTCCCTACTTTAACAGACATTACTCTCTCTCTCTGTTGGAACCTGTCCCTACTTTAACAGACATGTCTCTCTCTGTTGGAACCTGTCCCTACTTTAACAGACATGACTCTCTCTGTTGGAACCTGTCCCTACTATAACAGACATGACTCTCTCTCTGTTGGAACCTGTTCCTACTATAACAGACATGATTCTCTCTCTGTTGGAACCTGTCCCTACTATAACAGACATGACTCTCTCTCTGTTGGAACCTGTCCCTACTATAACAGACATGACTCTCTCTCTGTTGGAACCTGTCCCTACTATAACAGACATGACTCTCTGTTGGAACCTGTCCCTACTATAACAGACATGACTCTCTCTCTGTTGGAACCTGTCCCTACTATAACAGACATGACTCTCTCTCTGTTGGAACCTGTCCCTACTATAACAGACATGACTCTCTCTCTGTTGGAACCTGTGCCTACTATAACAGACATGACTCTCTCTCTGTTGGAACCTGTGCCTACTATAACAGACATGACTCTCTCTCTGTTGGAACCTGTCCCTACTATAACAGACATGACTCTCTCTCTGTTGGAACCTGTCCCTACTATAACAGACATGACTCTCTCTCTCTGTTGGAACCTGTCCCTACTATAACAGACATGACTCTCTCTCTCTGTTGGAACTTGTCCCTACTATAACAGACATGACTCTCTCTCTGTTGGAACCTGTCCCTACTATAACAGACATGACTCTCTCTCTGTTGGAACCTGTCCCTACTATAACAGACATGACTCTCTCTCTGTTGGAACCTGTCCCTACTATAACAGACATGACTCTCTCTCTGTTGGAACCTGTCCCTACTATAACAGACATGACTCTCTCTCTGTTGGAACCTGTCCCTACTATAACAGACATGACTCTCTCTCTGTTGGAACCTGTTCCTACTATAACAGACATGATTCTCTCTCTGTTGGAACCTGTCCCTACTATAACAGACATGACTCTCTCTCTGTTGGAACCTGTCCCTACTATAACAGACATGACTCTCTCTCTGTTGGAACCTGTCCCTACTATAACAGACATGACTCTCTGTTGGAACCTGTCCCTACTATAACAGACATGACTCTCTCTCTGTTGGAACCTGTCCCTACTATAACAGACATGACTCTCTCTCTGTTGGAACCTGTCCCTACTATAACAGACATGACTCTCTCTCTGTTGGAACCTGTGCCTACTATAACAGACATGACTCTCTCTCTGTTGGAACCTGTGCCTACTATAACAGACATGACTCTCTCTCTGTTGGAACCTGTCCCTACTATAACAGACATGACTCTCTCTCTGTTGGAACCTGTCCCTACTATAACAGACATGACTCTCTCTCTCTGTTGGAACCTGTCCCTACTATAACAGACATGACTCTCTCTCTCTGTTGGAACTTGTCCCTACTATAACAGACATGACTCTCTCTCTGTTGGAACCTGTCCCTACTATAACAGACATGACTCTCTCTCTGTTGGAATCTGTCCCTACTATAACAGACATGACTCTCTCTCTGTTGGAACCTGTCCCTACTATAACAGACATGACTCTCTCTCATGTCTCTCGGTCTCTCTGTGTCTGTGTGTTGGAACCTGTCACTACTTTAACAGGCTATGACTTTCTCCCTGCAGGAACCTGTCCAATGTGGAGGAGATAGGCACCTGCTCCTACATCAACCATGTCATTACCATGACAACGCTCTACATCCAGCAGGTCTGATTCCTTTCCCCCTTTCTCCACCCTCCTATCCCCCCTTATCCACCCTCTTCTCCCCCTTTATCCACCCTCTTCTCCCCCTTTATCCACCCTCTTCTCCCCCTTTATCCACCCTCTTCTCCCCCTTTATCCACCCTCTTCTCCCCCTTTATCCACCCTCTTCTCCCCCTTTATCCACCCTCTTCTCCCCCTTTATCCACCCTCTTCTCTCCCTTTATCCACCCTCTTCTCTCCCTTTATCCACCCTCTTCTCTCCCTTTATCCACCCTCTTCTCTCCCTTTATCCACCCTCTTCTCTCCCTTTATCCACCCTCTTCTCTCCCTTTATTCACCCTCTTCTCTCCCTTTATCCACCCTCTTCTCTCCCTTTATCCACCCTCTTCTCTCCCTTTATCCACCCTCTTCTCTCCCTTTATCCACCCTCTTCTCTCCCTTTATCCACCCTCTTCTCTCCCTTTATCCACCCTCTTCTCTCCCTTTATCCACACTCTTCTCGCCCTTTATCCACCCTCTTCTCTCCCTTTATCCACCCTCTTCTCTCCCTTTATCCACCCTCTTCTCTCCCTTTATCCACCCTCTTCTCTCCCTTTATCCACCCTCTTCTCTCCCTTTATCTACCCTCTTCTCTCCCTTTATCTACCCTCTTCTCTCACTTTATCCACCCTCTTCTCTCACTTTATCCACCCTCTTCTCTCACTTTATCCACCCTCTTCTCTCACTTTATCCACCCTCTTCTCTCACTTTATCCACCCTCCTCTCCCCCTATCATCGCCTTCCTGACTCTGTTTTCTTTTGAAAACAAGTTTAAAAACCAACCTGCACAAAATGAAGTATTTTTACCCAGTCACAATGATTAGTTATAGGGATGTGTGTGTGTGTGCGCGCATTTGTGCTAGTCTGTTTCAAAACAGATTTGAACAAAACATTTTTTTAGCATGTCACAATGATTACTTGATTTTTTAGCATGTCACAATGATTACGTTTATTTTTTAGCATGTCACAATGATTAAGTAGGTACATTCCCGTGAGATTACACATTCCTGTGTGTGTGTCTTCTAGCCTCACCATGCTCTCTCCTACAGCTGAAGAGTAAGACCAAGGAGAAGGAGATGGTGGACCAGACTCAGGCCGAGGAGTTTGTCCGCCACTCTCTGGCCTTCTGCGAGAGCCTGTACGACCCCTACCGGAACTGGAGACATCGCACCTGCGGGTACACTAAGTCGCTAACTCTAGCAGAGTTTGCTTATTTGATTTAAGTGGAGGACGAATCATAATAATAGATGGAACTGTAGTAGATCCACAGTAAGTGGAGGACAGCTCATAATAATAGATGGAACTGTAGTAAATCAAATCAAATTTATTTATATAGCCCTTCGTACATCAGCTGATATCTCAAAGTGCTGTACAGAAACCCAGCCTAAAACCCCAAACAGCAAGCAATGCAGGTGTAGAAGCACGGTGGCTAGGAAAAACTCCCTAGAAAGGCCAAAACCTAGGAAGAAACCTAGAGAGGAACCAGGCTATGTGGGGTGGCCAGTCCTCTTCTGGCTGTGCCGGGTGGAGATTATAACAAAACATGGTCAAGATGTTCAAATGTTCATAAATGACCAGCATGGTCGAATTATAATAAGGCAGAATAGTTGAAACTGGAGCAGCAGCACAGTCAGGTGGACTGGGGACAGCAAGGAGTCATCATGTCAGGTATTCCTGGGGCATGGTCCTATGGCTCAGGTCAGTTGAAACTGGAGCAGCAGCACAGCCAGGTGGACTGGGGACAGCAAGGAGTCATCATGTCAGGTAGCCCTGGGGCATGGTCCTAGGGCTCAGGTCCTCCGAGAGAGAGAAAGAGAGAAGGAGAGAATTAGAGAACGCACACTTAGATTCACACAGGACACCGAATAGGACAGGAAAAGTACTCCAGATATAACAAACTGACCCTAGCCCCCCGACACATAAACTACTGCAGCATAAATACTGGAGGCTGAGACAGGAGGGGTCAGGAGACACTGTGGCCCCATCCGAGGACACCCCCGGACAGGGCCAAACAGGAAGGATATAACCCCACCCACTTTGCCAAAGCACAGCCCCCACAACACTAGAGGGATATCTTCAACCACCAACTTACCATCCTGAGACAAGGCTGAGTATAGCCCACAAAGACCTCCGCCACGGCACAACCCAAGGGGGGGGGGCGCCAACCCAGACAGGATGACCACATCAGTGACTCAACCCACTCAGGTGACGCACCCCCTCCAGGGACGGCATGAGAGAGCCCCAGTAAAGCCAGTGACTCAGCCCCTGTAATAGGGTTAGAGGCAGAGAATCCCAGTGGAAAGAGGGGAACCGGCCAGGCAGAGACAGCAAGGGCGGTTCGTTGCTCCAGAGCCTTTCCGTTCACCCTCCCACTCCTGGGCCAGACTACACTCAATCATATGACCCACTGAAGAGATGAGTCTTCAGTAGAGACTTAAAGGTTGAGACCGAGTTTGCGTCTCTGACATGGGTAGGCAGACCGTTCCATAAAAATGGAGCTCTATAGGAGAAAGCCCTGCCTCCAGCTGTTTGCTTAAAAATTCTAGGGACAATTAGGAGGCCTGCGTCTTGTGACCGTAGCGTACGTGTAGGTATGTACGGCAGGACCAAATCAGAGAGATAGGTAGGAGCAAGCCCATGTAATGCTTTGTAGGTTAGCAGTAAAACCTTGAAATCAGCCCTTGCTTTGACAGGAAGCCAGTGTAGAGAGGCTAGCACTGGAGTAATATGATCAAATTTTTTGGTTCTAGTCAGGATTCTAGCAGCCGTATTTAGCACTAACTGAAGTTTATTTAGTGCTTTATCCGGGTAGCCGGAAAGTAGAGCATTGCAGTAGTCTAACCTGGAAGTGACAAAAGCATGGATTAATTCTGCATCATTTTTGGACAGAAAGTTTCTGATTTTTGCAATGTTACGTAGATGGAAAAAAGCTGTCCTTGAAATGGTCTTGATATGTTCTTCAAAAGAGAGATCAGGGTCCAGAGTAACGCCGAGGTCCTTCACAGTTTTATTTGAGACGACTGTACAACCATTAAGATTAATTGTCAGATTCAACAGAAGATAGTAGAATAGTAGATCCACAGTAAGTGGAGGACTACTCATAATAATAGATGGAACTGTAGTAGATCCACAGTAAGGGGAGGACGACTCATAATAATAGATGGAACTGTAGTAGATCCACAGTAAGTGGAGGACGACCCATAATAATGTATATAATTTAATAAATACTGCACACTTTTTCTCAGGGAAATATCAAATCAAATCAAATTTATTTATATAGCCCTTCGTACATCAGCTGATATCTCAAAGTGCTGTACAGAAACCCAGCCTAAAACCCCAAACAGCAAGCAATGCAGGTGTAGAAGCACAATAAGAGGAAGGGCTCTGGGTACTGGAGGAGCAGGGTCAAGCATGCATTAACCACCGGGGCTCTGTCAGCACCGGGGCTCTCGTGGGTACTGAAGCACTAGATACAACGCTCTTAGGATCTATCATCATTATGTACTTATTCCACCATGGTCAATTCTACTGTTACACTTCTGAAAACACTGCAATCGTAATGTGCTGGCTTGGATGTTGTTGTTTCTTCACAGTACAGCTCGGCTTGGTTTACCTAATTAGTATACAAGTATTTTTTTCCCCAAAGTGCCAAAACATATCCCAAATCAATCCAAGTAGTGTTGGTTCTAATCCTGTGCTAAACCCTCCCAGCAGTGTTCCTGCTCACAGACACACAGACAGAGTTTGGACAGGGGGTCTTTTTCTGACCGTGTGTTTTGCCTGTCGTCTCCAGGGACCAGCGGAGTACAGTGGAGAAGAGCAGACAGAAACACAAAGCAGCTCCTCTCACCGTGGAGTTTGTCCCCTTCTTCTACCGTGAGTTTGATTTATTTTTCAAGACGTTTTGTCCTTAATGAACACAACCCAGTTATCCTCTCTAGCGGGGTCGTTCAGTGGGGGGAAACGCAGTGTGGTCATTAGCAGTAGTGAATGAGGAAGCCATGTTCTACTCAATGAAAAGGTCTCTCTAGAGAAAACAGATCACACTTCCCTGCTTTCCTCTCCCAGCTTAGGAACAGCCTCCCCTCGGAGCTCCACTCTCTTTCCTCTCCCAGCTTAGGAACAGCCTCCCCTCAGAGCTCCACTCTCTTTCCTCTCCCAGCTTAGGAACAGCCTCCTGTCAGAGCTCCACTCTCTTTCCTCTTCCAGTTTAGGAACAGCCTCCCCTCAGACCTCCACTCTCTTTCCTCTCCCAGCTTAGGAACAGCCTCCCCTCAGAGCTCCACTCTCTTTCCTCTCCCAGCTTAGGAACAGCCTCCCCTCAGAGCTCCACTCTCTTTCCTCTCCCAGCTTAGGAACAGCCTTCCCTCAGAGCTCCACTCTCTTTCCTCTTCCAGTTTAGGAACAGCCTCCTGTCAGAGCTCCACTCTCTTTCCTCTCCCAGTTTAGGAACAGCCTCCCCTCAGAGCTCCACTCTCTTTCCTCTCCCAGTTTAGGAACAGCCTCCCCTCAGAGCTCCACTCTCTTTCCTCTCCCAGCTTAGGAACAGCCTCCCCTCAGAGCTCCACTCTCTTTCCTCTTCCAGTTTAGGAACAGCCTCCTGTCAGAGCTCCACTCTCTTTCCTCTCCCAGCTTAGGAACCGCCTCCCCTCAGAGCTCCACTCTCTTTCCTCCTTCCAGTTTAGGAACAGCCTCCCCTCAGAGCTCTACTCTCACTCTCCACTCTGTCTTTCCTTCTTCACTCTATTCTTCCTCATACCTCTGACTCTTTCAGTCCTCTCACTCTATCCCAGAAGAATCCAGTCTTTGTGTCCTCTCCTTAGTCTATTTGCCAGGCTGTCCAGATCAGCCTGGTAGTGAACGGTGGCTGTCTGGGCCTCTGGCGACAGCGGCCATCTTGGAACAAACAGCCTCTCTTTGTGTCTGTGGTTTCTGTCAACACCACAGAGAGAACTCTTTAGCTCCATCCAGTTGCCTCAAGGCCACTCCAGCAACCTGCCACCGTGTGCGTGCACGCGTGTGTGTTAGCGCATGCCTGTGTGTGAAGTGTGGGAGGCTCCGAGAGGATATGAATGGTACAGTAGAGGAAGTGAGGAATAGTGTGTGGAAGAAATGGAGAGGGTGACGAAGTGTGTGTGTGGGGGACGAGGTGTGTGTGTGTGGGGGACGAGGTGTGTGTGTGTGGGGGACGAGGTGTGTGTGTGTGGGGGACGAGGTGTGTGTGTGTGTGTGTGTGGGGGACGAGGTGTGTGTGTGTGGGGGACGAGGTGTGTGTGTGTGTGTGGGGGACGAGGTGTGTGTGTGTGTGTGGGGGACGAGGTGTGTGGGGGACGAGGTGTGTGTGTGGGGGACAAGGTGTGTGTGTGTGTGGGGGACGAGGTGTGTGTGTGTGTGTGGGGGACGAGGTGTGTGTGTGTGTGTGGGGGACGAGGTGTGTGGGGGACGAGGTGTGTGTGTGGGGGACAAGGTGTGTGTGTGTGTGGGGGACGAGGTGTGTGTGTGTGGGACGAGGTGTGTGTGTGGGGGGGGGGGGGGGGCGAGGTGTGTGTGTGTGTGGGGGGGGGGGGGGTGTGGGGGGGGGGGGGAATGAGGTTTGTGTGTGGGGGGGTGGGGGGGGGGGGGGGGGGGGTGTTATGTGGGGGACGAGGTGTGTGTGTGTGTGTGTGGGGGACCAGGTGAGTGGGGGACCATCTGTCTTGTCTGGGATCATTGATTCTGACCTAGCTTTATCCCTCTGGGATTGGTTTGCTACTGTCTGGGGTTGGCCTGTAGAGGGAACGGTGCTGACCTGGGAGGCCATGCTGCTGCTGCTCCTCACTGGGATGTGTTGACAGATGAGTTAATGTATGACTGAAAAGACTGGCCCCAAGGGAACATGATAGAGACTGTGTGTCTGTGGGCATGTGTGTGTGTGTGTATGTGACGCGTGTGCGACTGTGTGCATGTGAGTGAATGAATGAATGTACTGTTTGTATGAGCGAGACAGGCAGCTATTCAAGAGGCCGTTCTCTCAACACCAGACCAGACTGAGATGGAGCCATTCAAGAGGCCGTTCTCTCAACACCAGACCAGACTGAGATGGAGCCATTCAAGAGGCCATTCTCTCAGCACCAGACCAGACTGAGATGGAGCCATTCAAGAGGCCGTTCTCTCAACACCAGACCAGACTGAGATGGAGCCATTCAAGAGGCCGTTCTCTCAGCACCAGACCAGACTGGCCTCATGTTGTGGGTGTTATATTTGCATAGTTAACAAAACACCCACAGTGTTCCATATCCACTGACTGTGTGTGTGTGTTTCAGAGTGCTTCCAGGAGAGTGAACACCTTAAGGACAGTCTGAAATGCTGTCTGTTACACCTGTTTGGAGCCATCGTGGCAGGGGGACAGGTGAGAATCAAGATGCACTCTTTTCACCCTACTCCCTACACTACACCCTACACTACACCCTACACTACACCCTACACTATCCCCTACACTCTCCCCTACACCCTACACTACACCCTACACTACACCCTACACTACCCCCTACACCCTACACCCTACACTACACCCTACACTACACCCTACACTATCCCCTACACTCTCCCCTACACCCTACACTACACCCTACACTACACTACACCCTACACTACACCCTACACTACCCCCTACACTATCCCCTACACTATCCCCTACACTATCCCCTACACCCTACACTACACCCTACACTACACCCTACACTACACCCTACACTACACCCTACACTACATCCTACACTATCCCAGCATATAAAGTCATGTGACCCTAGACCATCCCAGCATATAAAGTCATGTGACCCTAGACCATCCCAGCATATAAAGTCATGTGACCCTAGACCATCCCAGCATATAAAGTCATGTGACCCTAGACCACATATGTCAGAGTCAAGGCCCGCGGGCCACATCCGGCCCGCAAGAAGGTTTTTTACGGCCCCTGGGATGATCTTGATTTATTATTAGAACCGGCCCGCAGCAAGCCGGCAGCCCGCAGATCTTTTACACGCACCAATACTACATTTCCCACAATGCAAAGGTGACGCACCGAGCAGTAGGCTGCTTCATTTCAATATTTATTGGCACAGCAGTCGTCAGCATCACAGTAAAATTAACTTTCAGATACCCATCAAAAATGGCAAAACGGAAGGTGGATACTGAGAACCGGGGGTTTCAAACAAGGTGGGAGTCGGAGTATATGTTCACGAAGGTAGCTGGAAAACCTGTGTGTCTTCTGTGTGGAGAAAGTGTGGCGGTACTGAAAGAGTATAATCTGAGACGACATTATGAAACGAAACACGCGGACACACACGCGGACGCAACTGTCAAGGCCAGTTTTATTTTGGCAGAAGAGATCGCTAAATCAGCCCGGCCATTTACGGAGGGGGATTTCATCAAAAACTGCATGATTAAAGTTTGTGACGAAGTTTGCCCAGAAAAAAGGCAACTCTTTTTAAATGTGAGTCTGAGCAGAAACACCATTGCCGAGAGAGTAGACCAGTTGTCCATCAATCTAAAAGAGCAGCTTGTGAAAAAGGGAAAATATTTTATTGCATATTCCTTGGCTGTGGATGAGAGCACCGACATTTCTGACATTGCCCAGTTGTCAATTTTCATCCGCGGAGTGGACTCCAACCTAAGCGTGACAGAGGAGTTTTTGGCTTTACGTCCTATGCATGGCACAACTACGGGGCATGATTTGTATGAAGAGGTGTCAAGATGTGTAAATGAGATGGAGCTGCCTTGGGAAAAACTCGTGGGTTTGACAACCGACGGAGCACCTGCGATGTGTGGACACAGGAGCGGACTGGTGGCGAAGATACGGGAAAAGATGCAAGAGGAAAACGCGACAGGTGAGCTGACAGCTTATCATTGTATCATACACCAGGAAGCGTTGTGCGGTAAAGCCTTGAAAATGGAGCATGTAATGAGCATCATCACGCGCACAGTTAACTTTATCAGAGCCAAAGGTTTGAATCACCGCCAGTTCAAGGCATTTCTGACGGAGTTAGAAACGGAGCATGGTGATTTGCCTTATCACACAGAGGTGCGATGGCTAAGCCAGGGAAAGGTGCTTCAAAGATGTTTCGAGCTTCGTGAGGAGATTTGTCTGTTCTTGGACAGCAAAGGGAAAGACACAACACAACTCCGAGACGAAATGTTTCTGTGTGAAATGGCTTTTCTGTGTGACATTACGAGTCATCTGAATGCAATAAACTTGCAGCTGCAGGGTCGGGATCGTGTCATCTCTGATATGTACAGTACAGTGAAGGCATTTAAAACCAAACTGACTCTGTGGGAGACGCAGATGCGGAAAGAAAATTTGAGCCACTTTCCCAGCTGCCAGACCATGAAAGAGAAGCTCTCTACCAGTGCGTTCCCGAGCACACAGTTGGCTGATAAAATAGGTATGCTTGCCGCTGACTTTCGACGCCGATTTGCTGACTTTGAAGCACAAAAAAGCAGGTTGGAACTGCTCGGTAACCCATTTGCTGTTGACGTGGAAAGCTCACCACCAAACCTCCAAATGGAGTTGATTGACCTCCAATGCAATGATGCACTGAGGGCAAAATATGCGGCAGTGGGTGCTGCGGAGTTCGCCCGTTTCCTCCCCGGCACAATGCCCCAGCTGCGCATCCAGGCTGCTCAAACGTTGTCTATGTTTGGCAGCACATACCTGTGTGAACAACTGTTTTCTTTGATGAACCTGAACAAAACATCACACAGAAGTCGACTTACTGCTGAACACCTCCACTCAATTCTGAGGATTTCTTCAGCTCAGAGCCTTACCCCGAACATTGATGAACTTGTGGAAAAGATGGGACACCACCAAGTATCACCCTCAACCTCAAACAAGTGAACATTACTGTGCAATCACATATTTAGAGTTTTTACTCAGTTCAAGTTTAAAAGTTAAAATTTAATATTTGTTTTCACTGCATGTTACTTCTCCTTAAACAAAGTGTTGTTTTTGATTAATAGATTTTTGCACTTTATTTTTTTGTATTTCAATCCAATTATATTTTAAAAATATTTCAGTTGAGTGGATGATAGAAAATTGCTATTATTGTTTTTTCTTTGAAGTAAATTTAGCCCACTTTTGCTAAAATAGAAAATATAGTCTACTGATGGTGCCTTGAATACCGGTTTCTTTCATTTAATGTTCATGTTATGGGGATATTTATATAAAGGAAATTTGTCTTTTGTGTCTGTTGAAAATTAAAGATTACTGACAGAGCCATAAGAAAATATTGCTTTATTTATCTGATCATATTGTAATATATTTGTTAGGTTTTCAGTAGGTTCAATTAGGTTCACTAGACTATATGCGTCATTTAAAAATTTTTCAATGAACATTCGAACAGTCCGGCCCTCGTCTTGTAGCTGATTTTTTTATTTGGCCCTCCGTCCATTTGACTTTGACACCCCTGCCCTAGACCATCACA
>NW_027259433.1:0-25000 GCF_045791955.1 Oncorhynchus clarkii lewisi
GCGGCGGAGGCAGGCAGACATTAGAATGAAGGTTGAGTGTTTTTCTCTAGACCTCCCTCTGGCCTGCTCAGATGTCTCTGTGGATGAACAGAGGGAAAGATAAGCCCATACCAAGTCATATCAGAGATGGTACATGAGTGTGCTATCAACAGGCATCATTACTGTTCTCTGCCTCCCCAACTGTCGACCTCTGACTTTACAGTACATGTCAACCACCGGCCCCTCCCCTCCTCGTTACACGGTTGTGTGCCTCCAGGAAGACATGCAGGGCCTTCAGCCTTCCTGTTTGTGTGCTGCTGAGGGGAAATCAAGGAAAGGCCAGCAAAGTGAGGAGAAATAGACACACACACACTAGCTCACACACACACACACACACATTTATGCACTCTTGTGCACGCACACACACAAAAACACACACGTTTACAAATACGAAAATACAGTACATGACCAGATCAGGCTCTTTTTTTACATGACCGTTAACACAAATCTGTGTCCTATTGCCCTCATGGTACCACCTTTTATCAAGCCAGAGATTTGGAGTCGTTCCATCACTACTACTGGTCAGTGAAAGCCAGAACCCAGACAGTTTATATATCTCATTATTCCATCAGACAGATAGAGATGATCAGATCAGAGAACAACAGACTGCTCTCTCTCTCATTAGATCAAATGTGTCTGTCATGATGCACTGTCTCTCCCCACCACTAAGCCAACATAGACAGTCAAGACTCCTGATCCACTCTTGTTTTGTTTATGGAATGTACACAGATCAGCTCGGCAAACAAGAACCTTTGACCCCTCTGGGCAAATCACCTTTTATCTTGCCTCCTTGTGTAACTGATTGCCTGAGCATGCAGAGAGCAGTCAGCGTTAGGTGATGGAGGCAGATGAAAACAAGGTGGAGAGTTTGTGTGTATTTGTGTATGTCTGTGACGTGTGTGTGTGTGTCTGTGATGTGTGTGTGTGTGTGAGTGTGTGTGTATGTCTGTGACGTGTGTGTGTGTGTGTGTCTGTATGTCTGTGATGTGTGTCTGTGTGTGTGTGTGTGTGTGTGTGTGTGTGTGTGTGTGTGTGTGTGTGTGTGACACGTGTGTCTGTGCCGTGTGTGTGTGTGTGTGTGTGTGTATCTGTGACATGTGTGTGTGTCTGTGTGTGTCTGTGATACGTGTGTCTGTGCCGTGTGTGTATTTGTGACTGTGACGTGTGTGTGTGTGTCTGTGCCTGTGTGTGTGTGTGTGTGTGACACGTGTGTCTGTGCCGTGTGTGTGTGTGTGTATTGTGCATGTGTGTGTGTCTGTGTGTGTCTGTGATATGTGTGTGTGTGACACGTGTGTCTGTGCCGTGTGTGTATTTGTGTATGTCTGTGACGTGTGTGTGTGTGTCTGTGTGTGTGTGTGTGTGTGTCTGTGATGTGTGTGTGTCTGTGTGTGTGTGTGTGTGTGTGACACGTGTGTCTGTGCCGTGTGTGTGTGTGTGTATCTGTGACATGTGTGTGTGTCTGTGTGTGTCTGTGATATGTGTGTGTGTGACACGTGTGTCTGTGCCGTGTGTGACGTGTGTGTGTGTGACATGTGAGTGTGTGTCCTATCCCCTCTGCGCTCTGCATGGATGGATGTTTTCCTCTGATGTTCAGGTCCATATAGTTTCACAGCCCCTGGCGGAGGCCCTATGGGGGGATGTGAGGATGCAGTTGGAGGGAGACAGAGGGAGAGCTGTGCTGCTGCTGCCTCATGAATCAAGCTCTCTGGCTGATCCTGTGACCCCCTGCTGTCTACGTTGACCCCTTGGTCGTATCTCACCCTGTGTCACGCGTCTCCGAGCTGCACACCAACACCACACACACACACACACACACACAAGGTGTTAATTGGCCCACTTTGGCCGAGGGAGGGTCGAAGGGTCAGTTGGTCCTATAGTGTGTGTGTGTGTGTGTGTGTATACACTATGTAGGCCTACATATGTATTCTTATATCGTCAGTCTAATTGTAGCCTTAGTTAAAGTGTATCGGATGTGGATTTAATGCCGAGCAGAGATGATGACAGCTTGACATGGTGACTGTCGAGGACGTGTCTGTCTCTCTCTCGATCACTGGAGTTAAGACTGCATGCAGTCTGCAGAGGGACTGCTCTGATGTCAACTGTAGAGCTGTGTGAGGAGTTGACCCTGTGACCCCGTCCTGTCCACCAGCCTACTTGTTAAGGCTTGCCTGTCTACCTGGCTCTCCATGGCCCAGGAACGGACCCCTAATCCTGGCCTCCTCCTCCTCCTCTTCTCTCCCAGCTCTATCCCTGAGGTACAGGGAAAGGGAGAAGAGAGAGAATAGTGGGGGAGGGGGAGCAGAGATATTCTGCAGGGGATTGTGGGAACCCACTGATAAAGGCTTGCATCTTAATCCCTCCTAAGGCCGGTCTCACAGCGTACTCTGGGCCTTTACGTGATCATTAAGGGTGTGTGTGCGTTTGTGTTTGTGTGTGTGTGTTAAATATGCTAATATTCTGACGGGATTGCCACGGTTCCTTTTCTGCAGTTGACAAGCCACCTATTCTTCAGCTGTATAATATGTGAAGGATACACTTCCCTTCATCTCATTTACAATAACACAAAGTCACATAGCAGAGAGTCTGTATTCTTGGTAAGTATATTAAATACACTAATTAACTAGCTATAATGCTCCCTCTCCCACATAAAGAGTCTCCCTCCTCCCTGGTTATCCAGTAGGTTATTACTTATGCCTAGCCCCTCTGCTCTGAATCCACCACTACAGGCTTTACAGGAATTTGGCAGAGGCAAGGCGTTCATCTTGTTTCAGTGTTTTATGAGTCTGATGTGTACGTCTGTAATTGCGGTTATGGGTGATTAAACTCCCAATGCCCCTCAGGATCCGCGGGCAGCTATCGCTCAGCGTCAGGCCCACTGCAGGCTCCGGGCTCCCGGCTGCAGCCTGTAATTGATTCCTCTATGTGCGTCCCTGAAATAAAGCTGATTTAAAGAGCATCGAAACAGCCCGTGAGTTTGTGTGTGTTTTGCTAGCTCAACCTCTGAGATGACAGGTGTAATTTTGGAAGAACGGTGTAATCTGTAAACATGTTGTTGTGTGTGTGAGACAGAGATTGGGTGAGTGGAGAGGGGAATGTGTGTACGTATACAGTACAGTCTATCATGTTTAGGAATTTAATTTGTGTGTGTGTGTGTTAATGTGTTTATGCCCATTCAGACCTGTGTGTGTGTGTGTGTGTATCTTTGTATGCATACAGTTTGATTCTCTGTGTGTGTATATACAAGGAAAAAGGGAGGCCTTGGGGCTTGCTAGCTTTCTGGCCTAATTGGCATGGTAATCATGTCTCTGTGGGTGGGATAGAGGATATGGGATGATGTGTGTGATGGGAATGTTCCATGCCTTATCTCTAGAGAGAGTGAGCGACCGCAGCCCCACTGAACTCCTCTGATCTCCAGCTTGGCCTGACTCAGCTTTCTCTGGTCCCCCAGTCAGACCACCACACTGTGACCCTGGCCCCTGAGGGAGGGAGGTGGAGGGGAATCCCACATCACATCCCCCCCTGCCCAGCGGGGCTGTTTGTGATGGCAGCCTGGGCTGGGCTCATACAGGAGAATGGAGGGGAGAGGATGGAGTGAACGAAAGTGGAGAAGTAATGGAAGGACAGAATAGTTCCTAGAAGAGAGAATTGGAGAGAGGGCCACAGTGGAGCGTTGTTGAGCCCTGACTGTGGACCTCGGCTGAGGCTCCATTTTGTCTATGAAAGAGTAAAGCGTTTTCCTGTTGTGATCGACGTTGTTGCTTCCTTCTTCTATTTGGTATACATGAAGGTGGTACACTGAGAACACTGAGTTGATGATGAAGCATTTTACTCTCCAAAACACTGATTTCTCAAGACTAAGTAGTTTCCCTTTTTAAAGTTTGGCCGTTCATGTGATTTTCTGGAAAAACCCAAGTTGAAGTTCCTTTTGAAAGAAGTCTGGTTGGACTGTGTGTGTTTGTTGGCCTGCTGCCAGTAACAATGGAAGCATGAGGAAGTCTGCTGCCTCCCTCCATGTCTTCTGTGCAACGTTGTTCAGATTGACTCTGTCAGGCCAACCACCGGGATCCAGGTGGTCTGTACCCTGTGCCCCCAGGCCCTATGTGCCCACAGACATGCCAGGCATCAGCAGCTTCCTCCTGGGTTGGCGGTGTCTTCCACGACAAATCACAACGCTCCAAACTGTGGGCATATCCATCAGGAGCCAATGAAAAACACCCGTTTCTCTGGAGCAAAACCCACATTACTTGGTCTCTGTCGCCTAGCCAATCAAAACACTTGATTCATGGGCATTCGAGGCCTCAGAGGCACAGGCAAATAAATATGAATTTGATCACATGGGAATAAACGTTTCCAGAAAATGTATTTACCAGTGAGAATATCACATCAAATGCACATCAATGTTCCATAGCGTGCCATTAGAAAAGCAACCTTTAGATAGGACTGAGAGACCGTTGTTCTATGGAGAGCATTTAGAAGTGGGGAGGCAGGTAGCCTAGTGGTTAGAGCATTGGGCCAGTAACTGAAAGGCTGCAAAATCAAATCCCAGAGCTGACAAGGTAAAAATCTGTCGTTCTGAACAAGGCAGTTAACCCGCTGTTCCTAGGCCGTCATTGTAATTAAGAATTTGTTCTTAACTGACTTGCCTAGTTTTAAAAAAAAGTATGACTGCCTTTTAAGAAGTATTACAGGTTTGGAGTTATTAAAGGCAGGGAGAGGAGTTTGGGAATGGTGTGTGAGTGAGGAATACAAGCATGTATTATTAAGGATTAGGCTCTTACATCTTTGTTCTCTCCTAAAATAAAAGTTGTCCAGCTCTGCCAGGAGAAGAGATGAGCTCTTCAAAAGGCAAACTGAGCTCAGACACACTGAAAAACCTCTGGGATGGCTGATGTTACCTGCTCACCAGGACTTTCTCATAGGGGCTCAGATAGGAGAAACAGAACTACAGTAAGGATCTCCCCTCCTCTTGACTGACCTGTGACAAAATACAAAATGAGGGTGTTGAGATCAAGATGTCTCAGAGGGGCACAGATAGATGACCATCTGCTTCAGACAGGGGCGGCAGGTAGCCTAATGGTTAGAGGCAGGTAGCCTAGTGGTTAGAGGAAAGGTAGCCTAGTGGTTAGAGGAAAGGTAGCCTAGTGGTTAGAGGCAGGTAGTCTAGTGGTTAGAGGCAGGTAGCCTAGTGGTTAGAGGCAGGTAGCCTAGTGGTTAGAGGCAGGTAGCCTAGTGGTTAGAGGCAAGTAGCCTAGTGGTTAGAGGCAGGTAGTCTAGTGGTTAGAGGCAGGTAGCCTAGTGGTTAGAGGAAAGGTAGCCTAGTGGTTAGAGGCAGGTAGTCTAGTGGTTAGAGGCAGGTAGCCTAGTGGTTAGAGGCAGGTAGCCTAGTGGTTAGAGGCAGGTAGCCTAGTGGTTAGAGGAAAGGTAGCCTAGTGGTTAGAGGCAGGTAGTCTAGTGGTTAGAGGCAGGTAGCCTAGTGGTTAGAGGCAGGTAGCCTAGTGGTTAGAGGCAGGTAGCCTAGTGGTTAGAGGAAAGGTAGCCTAGTGGTTAGAGGCAGGTAGCCTAGTGGTTAGAGGCAGGTAGCCTAGTGGTTAGAGGCAGGTAGCCTAGTGGTTAGAGGAAAGGTAGCCTAGTGGTTAGAGGCAGGTAGTCTAGTGGTTAGAGGCAGGTAGCATAGTGGTTAGAGGCAGGTAGCCTAGTGGTTAGAGGCAGGTAGCCTAGTGGTTAGAGGAAAGGTAGCCTAGTGGTTAGAGGCAGGTAGCCTAGTGGTTAGAGAAAGGTAGTCTAGTGGTTAGAGGCAGGTAGCCTAGTGGTTAGAGGAAAGGTAGCCTAGTGGTTAGAGGAAAGGTAGCCTAGTGGTTAGAGGAAAGGTAGCCTAGTGGTTAGAGGCAGGTAGTCTAGTGGTTAGAGGCAGGTAGCCTAGTGGTTAGAGGCAGGTAGCCTAGTGGTTAGAGGCAGGTAGCCTAGTGGTTAGAGGCAAGTAGCCTAGTGGTTAGAGGCAGGTAGTCTAGTGGTTAGAGGCAGGTAGCCTAGTGGTTAGAGGAAAGGTAGCCTAGTGGTTAGAGGCAGGTAGTCTAGTGGTTAGAGGCAGGTAGCCTAGTGGTTAGATGCAGGTAGCCTAGTGGTTAGAGGCAAGTAGCCTAGTGGTTAGAGGCAGGTAGCCTAGTGGTTAGAGGCAGGTAGCCTAGTGGTTAGAGGCAAGTAGCCTAGTGGTTAGAGGCAGGTAGTCTAGTGGTTAGAGGCAGGTAGCCTAGTGGTTAGAGGAAGCCTAGTGGTTAGAGGCCTAGTGGTTAGAGGAGGGCCTAGTGGTAGAGGCAGGTCTAGTGGTTAGAGGCAGGTAGCCTAGTGGTTAGAGGCAGGTAGCCTAGTGGTTAGAGGCAGGTAGCCTAGTGGTTAGAGGCAGGTAGCCTAGTGGTTAGAGGCAGGTAGCCTAGTGGTTAGAGGCAGGTAGCCTAGTGGTTAGAGGCAAGTAGCCTAGTGGTTAGAGGCAGGTAGCCTAGTGGTTAGAGGCAGGTAGTCTAGTGGTTAGAGGCAAGTAGCCTAGTGGTTAGAGGCAGGTAGTCTAGTGGTTAGAGGCAGGTAGCCTAGTGGTTAGAGGAAAGGTAGCCTAGTGGTTAGAGGCAAGTAGCCTAGTGGTTAGAGGCAGGTAGTCTAGTGGTTAGAGGCAGGTAGCCTAGTGGTTAGAGGCAAGTAGCCTAGTGGTTAGAGGCAGGTAGCCTAGTGGTTAGAGCATTGGGCCAGTAACCAAAATGTTGCTGGAATGAATCCCCGAGCTGACAAGGTAAAAATATGTTGTTCTGCCCCTGAACAAGGCAGTTAACCCACTGTTCCTAGGCCGTCATTGAAAATAAGATTTATTTTCTTAACTGACTTTCCTAGTTAAATAAAGGTTCAATAGAAAAATATATATATATAAAAAAAACTGATGGAAGTATCTCTCCCTCCTCATGACTGACGGATACATCTGCTTATTAATGACTGTCTTGGGCAGAGAGTGCCTGTCTTGGGCAGAGAGTGTCTGTCTTGGGCAGAGAGTGACTGTCTTGGGCAGAGAGTGACTGTCTTGGGCAGAGAGTGACTGTCTTGGGCAGAGAGTGACAGTCTTGGGCAGAGAGTGCCTGTCTTGGGCAGAGAGTGCCTGTCCTGGGCAGAGAGTGACTGTCTTGGGCAGAGAGTGCCTGTCTTGGGCAGAGAGTGCCTGTCTTGGGCAGAGAGTGACTGTCTTGGGCAGAGAGTGCCTGTCTTGGCCAGGTTTAGTCTCTGAGACCTACTGTGCTCAACAGAAACCTTTCCCTGGAGTAATAAAGTCACTTGGTGGCGGAGAATACTTTCATTTCACTTTCCAACACCTCTGTGTGCTCAGTGTTTGTGTTTTTGTTGTCTAAATGCCAGTGGCAGCAGCAGCGAACGCTGGTCACGTCCCCGCCAGCACCCTCCGCCTGCAGAATGAAACAGAAACATAATGAGAGAGTGAAAACGTGAGCAGCAGAGGAACAGAGGGAGACAGAGGGAAAGACAGGGAGAGTAAAGGAGGAAGAGAAGGAGGAGAGGAGAGAGGAAGCTGACGCAGGCCTCTGGAGATGCAGGCAGGGAACCGCCAGCACTGAGCCCAGTGCGTCTTCCCAAGACTTGAAAGACAGACTCTCCCAAACCGGGATTATCATCCTCTAGAGACCCCCTCTGATGAACAAACACACAGAGAGAGAGAGGAGAAAGGGAGAGCGATAGAGAGAGAGAGAGAGAGAGAGAGGGAGAGAGAGAGAGAGAGAGAGAGAGAGAGATGGAGAGAGAGAAAGAGATGGATGGAGAGAGAGAGAGAGAGAGAGAGAGAGAGAGAGAGATGGATGATAGAGAGAGAGATAGATGGATAGAGAGAGAGAGAAAGAGAGAAAGAGATAGAGAGAGAGAGATGGATAGAGAGAGAGAGAGATAGAGAGAGAGAGAGAGAGAGATGGAGAGAGAGAAAGAGATGGATGCAGAGAGAGAGAGAGATGGATGATAGAGAGAGAGAGATAGATGGATAGAGAGAGAGAGAGAGAAAGAGATAGAGAGAGAGAGATGGAGAGAGAGAGAGAGAGAGAGAGAGAGAGAGAGAGGGAGATGGATGGATGGATGGATGGATGGAGAGAGAGAGAGAGAGAGAGATGGAAATAGAGAGAGAGATGGAAATAGAGAGTGATGGAAATAGAGAGAGATGGAAATAGAGAGTAATGGAAATAGAGAGAGAGATGGAAATAGAGAGAGGGAGAGAGAGAAATAGAGAGATAGAGAAGGAAGGAAGAAGGTACTGAGAGAAAGGAACAGTATGTTGGTTTGATCCTCTGCACTACATGGATGCCATAACCATTAATGATTATTGGGATGGTTGACTTGGTCCATGCATCTTCCTCCCTTAAGGATTACCTGCCTATAATACATCAATGGGATGTGTCCTTGTTTGAACTGGTGCTGTCCTGAAAATCACCTCTGCAGGCACACAATATCAGTGTAATCAGTTATGATGGCCCTCTGTCCTGCTAACTGGCAGAAACACCTGGAATCACTCGCAATAGTGCAATAAGATACAACTGGCTTACAATGTGGAGACTGAAGCAAGGATGTTTTAAGAAATATGCATTTGTTTGTGCTAGGATTTTAGCCAGCAGGGTTTTGTTGTCATCATGACTTCTCTGACAGATGCTTTGTTGGCGCCTCTTTTCTATTGGTTGGATTCTCAACACAAGCCCATAATTGGCTGTGTATCTATTATGTTGTTGGCCGAGAAGGTGTTTGTCTGGTGTGAAGTGGTCATCTGCTTTGATGTCTGGTGAATTGCTGGACGTGGTCCCTTGGTTTGTGTGGCCTTACGCCTCGTATGTGTACGCTGAAACCTCAATACGCTGCTGCTAGCCAAACATTCATTTCCATGGTGTTCTATATTGTGTGAGAGAGAGACCGGGGATCATCCTTCAATAGGAACCCTCACTATATTTGATGATTCTGTTTGTCTTGGAATCACAACTGCCCCCCTCCACAGTTCGCGGTCCCTTTACCGACCCCCTTCTGGGTTTTATGTTGTTATTTGTTTGCTGAGAGTTGACGGAAATGTGCAAAGCACACATTCGATATGACACACACACACACACACACACACACACACACACACACACACACACACACACACACACACACACACACACACAGGCACCCCCCCAGTGAGGCGCGTGTGTTCCCCCTGACTCGCAAGGCCTCTTCCTGCAGCACGTAGACACATAGTTTCCCAGAGCAGCCCCTCCTCCCCTCCCCTTCAACTCCCCCTCAGTCTCACCCTTGGGGCCTGGACTGGAGGACTGCCGTCTCTATGTTTCTGGGGAAGGCTGGGGCTGGCAAACCCACCCTGCGGCCCCTTGCTGCTCTGTTCCAGCACAGAACAGGGCCAAGAGCCAGATCATTCTCCATTTGGGTTTCATTACGCAGAGCCCCAGCACTGCACAGCCCAGAAGAAAATAATAATATTCAGAAAAAAACTGAGGGAGAAAAAATATATTTCAAAGGCTTGTTATATGGTCAATAAATTCAGGCTTCCCACTGAAACAGATCCCATTCTTTTTTGTTTTTCCAAAATGAAATGGGAACCAGGTTCTTTTGTCTTTCTGACGCAAATTGAAAAGGATCTGTTATCCTAAATGATATGTAAACCCAGCTTTGTGTCAGAGAGAAATTATAGTTTCTATGAACCATTATAATATCTCTCTCAAACCTACAAGGGTATATGTAGAGTGGTGTGTAGAAACATCTGCCAAGGACAGAGGCCAAGGACGAATCCTACACACACACACACACACACACGCACACATAATCAAATCCACACGTACACACACGCCGATACACATTTTCAAAGTTTCCCCCATGTGATCTATTAACACAGAAACTGAGGCCAAGGCTCTTGCTATCATTAGCATGAATTACCATCGTCAGATGTATTCACAACCCGTCTCTGAGTACTTATATGGTGCATTCGGAAAGTATTCAGACCCCTTGACTTTTTCCACATTTTGTTACATTACAGCCTTATTCTACAAAATATCCCATAATGACAAATCAAAAACATATTTTTAGAAATGTATTACAAATAAAAAACATAAATATTCAGACCCTTTACTCAGTACTTTGTTGAAGTACCTGTGGCAGCGATTATAGCATCGAGTCCTCTTGGGTATGTCACTACAAGCTTGGCACACCTGTATTTGGGAAGTTTCTCCCATTGTTCTCTGCAGATCCTCTCAAGCTCTGTCAGGTTGGATGGGGAGCATTGCTGCACAGCTATTTTCAGGTCTCTACAGAGATGTTCGATCAGATTCAAGTCCGGACTCTGGCTGGGCCACTCAAGGACACTCTGGAGCAGGTTTTCACCAAGGATCTCTCTGTACTTTGCTCCGTTCATCTTTCCCTCGATCCTAACTAGCCTTTTACTCCCTTCCGCTGAAAAACACACCCACCACATAGTGCTGCCACCACCATGCGGATTCCACAGGTGGACTCCAATCAAGTTGTAGAAACATCTTAAGGATGATTCATGGAAATAGGATGCATTTAAAAAAAATAATTTTTACCCCTAATTTCGTGGTATCCAATTGTTGTAGTAGCTACTATTTTGTCTTATCGCTACAACTCCCGTACAGGCTCGGCCACAAAGGTTGAATGTCATGCGTCCTCCGATACACAACCCAACCAGCCGCACCTGGTGCGCGATGAGACAAGGACATCCCTACCGACCAAGCCCTCCCTAACCCGGACGACGCTAGGCCAATTGTGCGTCGCCCCACGGACCTCCCGGTCGCGGCCGGATACGACAGAGCCTGGGCGCGAACCCAGGGACTCTGATGGCACAGCTGGCGCTGCAGTACAGCGCCCTTAACCACTGCGCCACCCGGGAGGCCGAAATAGGATGCAGTTGAGCTCAATTTCGAGTCTCATAGAAAATGGTCTGAATACTTATGTAAATAAGGTATTTCTGTTTTTTTAATTTCCAAAAATGTATAAAAACCTGTTTTCACTTTGTCATTATGGGGTATTGTGTGCAGGTTGATGAGGAATTTCTTATTTCATAACAATTTTAAAATAAGGCTGTAACGTAACAAAATGTGGAAGGGGGATCGGAATTCTTTGCGAATGCACTGTAGTAGAATAGTGGAAGAGGCTCCCTACAGAAAGAGCCAGTCGTCTGTTAGACTGTTAGATTCCTCACTGTGGTGTGACCAGTAGAACGAACGGCCATTCTGTTTTTATAATAATTGTCATAATTCATAACTGTGGTTGGATGGTTTTATTAGACCTCTGTCCTACTCAGACATGGTTTCAGGCCCCATAGCCTACTGTATCCTCCTCCTCCCTCTTATGGTTTCCTGTTCCCTCTCTCTGTCTAATTCCCTAGACTTGATTGGCGACTAAATGGACCCTGTGGTTTTCCACTGAAGAGTTCTTCAGGCCTGGGGAAGGCACAGGTCCTGACCACCAGACTCCCCTCACGCCTCATAAAAGCAGAGGCTGCAGGGCCCCAGCTACCCTGCAGGGTGATGCATGGGAAACACAACTCAGAGCTCCTCAGGCATAGACTGCTGCAGCTCACCCTTCTGGGGCCTCAGTTTAGATAGAGAGCTCCTCAGGCCCAGACTGCTGCAGATCACCCTTCTGGGGCCTCAGTTTAGATAGAGAGCTCCTCAGGCCCAGACTGCTGCAGCTCACCCTTCTGGGGCCTCAGTTTAGATAGAGAGCTCCTCAGGCCCAGACTGCTGCAGCTCACCCTTCTGGGGCCTCAGTTTAGATAGAGAGCTTCTCATCAGGACACATTTTTTTATGATGACCATTGGAAGTGAGAATGAATGTGACAGCTATTCTGAACAAGTTGTAAATTATAATTATAATCTAGCCTGTTTCTTTTTGATGGCAAACTTTGTCAGAGTGTGTGTGTGTGTGTGTGTGTGTGTGTGTGTGTGTGTGTGTGTGTGTGTGTGTGTGTGTGTGTGTGTGTGTGTGTGTGTGTGTGTGTGTGTGTGTGTGTGTGTGTGTGTGTGTGCGTGTGTTTTTGGCAACAAGGCGGTTAGATGAGGCTCTCAGCTGTGATTTGATCTCTAGTGCTTGCATACAATTTCAGATAGCCAACAAAAGAGGAAGCTCAACATTGAATCATAGCTTCCTGGCTGCCCCGAATCACCGTGTTTACTGCAAAGCATATTACAGAGAACACACAAATAGTCCCTGCAATCAGCAGCTCTTGCAGCCATGTGACCATGTTGAGAGCCCTACAGTACTGTAATCAGAGCTGTGTCGTGTCCACTCGGTTAAGGAAACCTGTAAAACAATAAGCTAGCCTATCTTCCTAATAATAGTAGGTGATCCACAGAGGAGCTGAGAGCAGGCTCTCACAGCTCTCACGTAATCATCCATCTATGGAGTCAAACACTTTTTTGCGCTCCATCCGGAACTTTTCTGTTCTGTGTAAAAGCAGGGCTGCCTACCTAGCGCTAGCTGTTACGTACTTACATTGCGCTGCCCTGCCTCTGACAAGGTAATGAGTCTTCAGAGAGCCCAGGGGAGGCCGGGCTGACCCGGCAGCAGCAGATGTAATCATCTTCACCAGGGAGGACTCCACAGGTTTTCCTGCTTCAGTAATTACCTTTAAATGTAATGTCTCGCTCCCGCTCTGATCGACTCATCCATTGTCAGGCAGATACAGCTCCGGAGGAGAGGAGAACGGTAGGGCTTGGCGACGCTGCAGCCGGCCTATCTCTGATGTAGAAATAAGCATCCCACTGGGCACAGACGTCAGTCCAACGTCTATTTTTGATTTACATTTGGTTGAGTTGACATCTAATGCAAATTCAACGTGGAATCAAAAACAAAAATTCACCATGTCATTGGATTTAGGTTGAACGTTGGGTGAAAGAAATATGAAATTCCTTTAAGTTGATGACAAGTCCAATCAGTTTTCCATGTTGATTCAACGTCATCACATAGATTTTTGTTGTTGAAATTAAGTGGAAACAACTCTGATTCAACCAGTTTTTGCCCGGAGGAATTTGCCTCCCCGGCTTGATGAGTGTGAATCCCAGGCTGTCACACAAAGGAATGGCACGTCATAGCTCGGGACATGGGGTGATATGAGGGGAGGCTGTAATGGAGTTTTCAGGTAAATGCGGAGATGGATTTGGACTGAAAGGACATAGTGGGTGTGTGTGTTTGTGTGTGATCCGACCTGTCAGGATTTGAACCTCTGGCCATGTATTGGTCTGGCCATGAAGATGACGGAGTGTGTGACTGTACAGTAAGACAGATGCCATGGACTCACTGATGGATACAAGAACACTGATATGATAGAGATCCCTGTCATGCTACATGAAACTGAACATTTGCATTGTCCCGAATCCCTTACAAATACCTGCTCTTTTTATCAATACTGTGCCGAGTTCAGTCAGAGAATCGCTCTATCAGACGTCCCTGCATTTGGCCGCTCTCCAAACTCCTAAATCAAATTCACTGAGTAGGAAGGTCTCCAGAACAGATCAACCTCTGTGGCAGCCAGGCACTCTGGATGGAGAGTGTAGTGTAGTGCTGCCTGGCCTGGCCCAGCTCTATCTACTCTGAGCAGAATCTGCTCTTTTGTTCCCCAGCTAGCGCTGCTGCTGGTGGGGCTGACTAGCTGTCTGGCTCACAGAGAGACGCCGTATCACCTCGGAGCGAAAGAGAACAATTAGGCCATATCAGCAGATCACAGTGTTGGCAGCAAGGCCACAGTTGGCGATAGCGCTGGTAATCTGCAGCTTATCTGGCACTTAGACGTGGCCAACCGCATCTCTGTCGCCTCTCCAGCCACTTCAGTCAGCCAGGCCGCTCCGCTCATTCTCTCATAGCCAGAGAAAAACGCTCTTTCTTCCGACTGATGGCACAGCCATGGAGAGAGGAGTGAGAGGGACAGAGTTACATCCTTAATGAAGCCAGTTGTGTCAGCGGATAAAAGAAGAGAATGAGGTTATATCAACATTCCGTATCAAATGATGGTCGTTAGCGGCCCACCTACTGAGATGGTATGGGTGGCCTATTTGGGTTCCTTGCAGCCATTTTTCCAGCGTTGACGTTTTCCCCCGTTTTTTCTTCTCTTCACTGTACATGTGGTTTGCAGACGGGACAGGGGCCTTTCAGAAAGTGAAAGCGGGTTGAGGAGAATAATACCTTTATTTAGTCTTCCCGGAGTCTCCAGCGACAGTTGCGGTTCTGCTGTCGGCTCGCATCTCCTCTCGTCATGACTGCCGCTGAAAGCAATAGCCGTCACCCTGAGCCCCCACCTACCCCACACCCTGTCCTTCCTTGCCAGCTCCCCCTTGCCATAGAGTAAACACATCAGGCTGGAATATTTACTCTGACTGCTTAAACTGTGTGGACCAGATTATACAATGTTTATACAAACCCAGAGAGAGAGAGTCTCCCTGATTAATGAGAAAACACTCGCGCACACACTCACACACACACAAAAAATTGTCCTGCATTGAGAAAGTCATCATAATAAACAGTGCAGCAGTTAAATGATTGATAGCGAGTGTGAGGAGTATCATAATAAAAGCCTCATAAATATTGTGAACATGTACACAGAAGTCACTTTTCTCGACAAGCATCCTGGATAAAGTGCCAAGGTAGTCATTTCTCGGCGGATTCAGACATCGTAGGTAAAGCACTCCAAATGAGCATTCGAATTTCTTCATTCCCTTTCATTTTTGTTTTTGGGCCCTGGGATTATGCAACAGCGGCGTGGGCCTCTTTGGATTGGGTTCTGTTTTCTCTCCCTCATATCTGTGAATACACAAGAACCTACCTGAGAAATGCTAATGACGGCTGTTTCATCCTCACTGCTGCGGCTGCCCTGCGCGGTGCTCACTCTGGGGGCTTCAAACCGCCATTCCTCCTACCTCCAAACATCTTTGTGAGTAATAGATTTTGCGCGGAGCCTCAAAAGAGGGAAGTGGCTGGACAAGGCTGTGATGATAAGAAAGCCCAAACTCAAGTGCTGGTTTATTAGCCTAGCCGCTGTAATGAAGGGGACAACGTGTGAATGATTCACCAAGAGGATGGAGGCTCCCGTTGGTCTTGATGCTGAGTACAAGGCTGTGAAAATCTGAAATGATCTCTTTTTTTCCTGGTCTACCAGCGATGGCATCATTTTTGGAGTGAACCGCTGCCATAAGAGCAGCATGGAAAACCCATTGTGCATAGGGTCTGAGCCGGGACCCTGCCAAGGTGGCATATGGCTCTGAGGCTCCTCTCGTTGTCTGTGTTATGCCTCCTGGAAATCTGTCTTTATGACATTGTTAAGGATCTGAAGAGGCCTACGGAGGGATGTGGGTATATAGGGGTTGGGAACTTAACCATGGGTTGGCATTTGCTGTGTGTATCCCAATGTTAGAGTGAAGGGACTGGAGAGAGTGGGGTGTGGTGCGCATTGACATTGAGTCATCCTGACTCTGCGGGAAGGATGAGTGCATCATGGAAACTGGACGTCGGTGATTTCCGTGGATTTTGAAGAGTCTCTGTTCTGTTGTCACTTTATCCCCCTCCCTCCCCCACATCCTCCAACCAAATCTCCCCGGTGGCGTTGGGTAGTTGAATTATGGAGGATGGCAGTTGGAGAGGGAGATGAGAGAAGCGCTAGGAACAGACTCTGTGTTCCTGAGGTTTTAGGTCCTCTCCGGTTGCGGGGTGTTCTTATTCATAATGCAGGACCCCTGGTGGTGGCAGAAGCACTTTAACACAGAGCTGATGGGCTGGTGGTGCTTTAGGGATCCATCAGAAATCCCACCACTGCCACTAACACGCCTCTGAGAGCACATGGCCGAGAGAGTTATGACTCATGAGTCACTGACTCACTGGTTCTATGTGTTGAAACAAATAATAATAACTGAACTAGACCCGTATAGGCACTATGTCTGAACACCAGTACACTAACAGGATCCAAACAATTGACTGTCTCTTCACAGAACTCTCAGAACACAGACCAGGCTTTGTAAGAATGGGCTTGGTTTTATTATACTCTCTGCCTCAGAGGAATGCGAAGTGGCTTTGTTCTCCGTGCATGGTGATACTGTAACTGTTCCAGAGAGATAAACTAAATGTGAACCTTCTGTGGCTCAGTTTTACACTATCAACCCCCAGAACAGAGGTGAAGGCAGAGAGAGAAAGAGAGAGAGAGAGAAAAGCGAGGAAGAAAGTCAGAAACAGAGAAAAAAGGAATTGCTCTGTAGCTCAGTTAGTAGAGCATGGTGCTTGCAATGCCAGGATAGTGGGTTTGATTCTTGGTCCACCCAGACTTAAAATGTATGCATACACGACTGTAAGTAATTTGGATAAAAGGAGGGAGAGAGAGAAGCAGGACAATTAATAAATGAAACTAATTTATTTTCAAGTGCAGACATTAGTCATGTAGTCAGGTCTCTGGCAGGGTCCCACTGCTGTGTGAGGTCCAGGACCTGGGCTCCTCCCCTCCCTCCTTTCACATCTCTGGGGGTGTGCTCCCCTGACCCTCCCACCCACTCCCATTTATCTCTGGGACACCCTTCACCTAACTCCCCTCCCCAGCCTCCTCCCAGTCCGACTCCTGTATACAGCAGTCAGGCCTCATGTCACCGAGTAGAATACTGAATGCCCCAAACACCTCCCCTCTCATCTCAGCTCTTATCACATCCTATAAACAACATAACACAGCTCAGCTGAATGAGAGGACCTGGCTGCTTTCCACAAAGAAAGCACACTGAGTGAGGGAGAAAAAGCACAAGGGAGAGTCCTGCCCGTGTGGAGTGTTTAGTGTTGCACTCTGCCGCCTCCTGCCTTTGAGATGGGCCCTAATTTCCTCATTTGTATCTGTCAGTGGTGCTTCTGTGTAACCGGCAGCGCTGCCCAATCGACAGCCTGGAACAGGCAGGCAGGCAGGAAGGCAGGCAGTGCTGGAAGCCATTCGGAACGACAAAGCTCAGAAACACTTTCATTCCCCATCAAAACATGTGTCAACCTTTTGTGTTGTGTGTTGTGTTGGCACAGAGGGGAACTGGACGCCTGCCACCGTTTCCCCCTCTACTCCCTCCCTCCTCCTCCCTCCAGCTCTCTTTTAAACACTCTTATCTAATCTTGTGAGCATATTTGTTTTATGTGCGGTGCAGGTAGTACAAACGGTCGCTGGAACTTGCCCTGTTTCTTCAGACGACTTTCCAGCCCAACAGGTCGGGACAAAAATGAGTGTGTGAAAGACAAAACGAGTTGGAATGAAAGCATAGTGAGCTGCTAGTCGAGGGCTAGTAGAGCTGGGAGGAGCTCAGGCAGCTATAGCGGATACGGTAGTAAGAGACCCAGTAGAGGCAGGATAGAAGAACCAAGGTATTTATTGATTGGATTTTCCCTGCTGCCTTTGAAGAGAATTTAGAAAATGGTTAGCTCCGCAGTGTCACTCTGTGACCTTGGTGACAGAGACTGCAGTGGTGGCAGTACCGTCCCACCACCCCCACCCTGTCTGTCCCCTCTTCTAACAGCTGTGCCCCTCTCTGGGGGGGATTAAAGCCAGAGCCCTTTTTATCCATCTGTAATCCTGCTCTGGCATCCCCACCCACTCACTCGCACAAGAACACACAAGCAAGCGCCACTTAGGCTTGGTGGGCAAGCACACACACGGGAGCACACACACGGGAGCACACACACGGGAGCACACACACACATACAGTACACTGTACCCATTTATGATAAATTAGGTTAACTTAACTAAATGGAGTCATACACTTATGACTAAACACAGAATCAGCCTCAGGCAAGGCAAGGTCAGCACTCAGCAGACATACAGTCATGTTCTTATGTCTCCCTGCTCTGGTCTCTTCACTGAGCCCTGGTCCCCTGCTAACAGCCAGAGAGAGAGAGGCTTGAGTTGCCCCACATCCTGGCTCTCACTCCCCCTGTGGGTTAGGGCCTGCCTGCCTTAGCCTGGGCCTCCTCTCCTCTCTCTCTGTCAGCTAACCTGCACCCCCCCACTGAGGCCCCACATTGGCAGCTCTAATACCACAGCCTGCTTTATCACCCTGAATTAAAACCCAATTGGAGAATGGATTTGAGGAACTGCTGGCTCATGCAGAGCTTCTTTAGCAATGGGCGGATATTATCTGAAGAAAAAAATGTCATCATGAGGATGGAAGCACTTGAACATCATCAGTCTGAGGATTAATTATAGAACTGATATAGAGTTGGCCATTTATTGAAGAGTGTTTGTTTGGGAGTGGATAGGGCTGCCCCTCCCTCCCCTTCTTTGTATGTGACTGTGAGGTAGTGGTGTGTTTGCAGGAAGTGCTCGTGAAGAGAGCAGGATGCAGGGGAAGTGTTTGGCTGAGCTGAGCTGAGCTGACAACCTGCTGCTGTTAGGAAGCCTGCTGACCAGGAGAGAAGCTATAATGTTGGAAATTCAAACATTGCAGATTTCCAAATGTATTTCCGATGCAACAGCATACTAATCAGCTACCAATTGATTTAGTTGAATATACAACTGTCCTGTATAGGCTACCTGAACCTGCGTGACATGAACTGTCCTCGTGCTCTTTCCCAGCTTGGATAGAAAGTTGTTGTGCTTAAAACCAGTCCGTTAATGCCAAGTAATACAGTCAGTCCACCCTCAAAACACTAGCTTACTGAGGATTGTTTCATTATGCAGTGTACTATCTATAGCTGTATATTTAATTGCTATTTATAAACTTTTTATAAAAATTGTGCATCAAATAGCCTAACAATGACGAAAAAAGTAGTCAGCTTGAGGATAAATTCAAGCACTATTTATTGTTGAACTCCCCTGGTCTCCTGAAGTCCTCCTTTTTTGTGTTCAACCCAGACTTTATTGAGACATTGTGCATAATATGTTCATTGAACTGCACATCATTTAAACTTAGTCTTAAATGATGCATGCCAAGATATACTAGAGGTAAGGGATTGTTGATATTTGCAACCACACACACAACTCAAATGATGGTTCACCAGTACGAACAAAATCGCAAAACGCTTTTTGTTCAAGCCCACAAGAACGGTTGTCCACTAAAGATGATAATCTGTTTGCATCTGCCAGTATCCAGACGACCTATTCCAAGAGCTTCCTATACAGTTCATCTCTTTCCGTAACGTGTTGAGGCAGACAATTAAGGAGAATGAGAGGCTCAATTATCTATATAAGGCCCCCCTTATCTCAGCTCGCTGGTCACCATAGCAGCACCCACCTGTAGCACGCGCTCCAGCAGGTATACCTCTCTGGTCTCCCCCAAAACCAATTCTTCCTTTGGCCGCCTCTCCTTCCAGTTCTCTGCTGCCAATGACTGGAACGAACTACAAAAATCTCTGAAACTGGAAACACTTATCTCCCTCACTAGTTTTAAGCACCAGCTGTCAGAGCAGCTCACAGATTGCTGCACCTGTACATAGTCCATCTATAATTTAGCCCAAAGAACTACCTCTTTCCCTACTGTATTTATTTATTTAGCTCCTTTGCACCCCATTATTTTTATTTCTACTTTGCACATTCTTCCACTGCAATTCTCCCTTTCCAGTGTTTTACTTGCTATATTGTATTTACTTCACCACCATGGCCTTTTTTTGCCTTACCTCCCTTATCTCACCTCTCTTGCTCACATCGTATATAGACTTATTTTTCTACTGTATTGACTGTATGTTTGTTTTACTCCATGTGTAACTCTGTGTTGTTGTATGTGTCGAACTGCTTTGCTTTATCTTGGCCAGGTCGCAGTTGTAAATGAGAACTTGTTCTCAACTTGCCTACCTGGTTAAATAAAGGTGAAATAAAAATAAATAAAAATGATAAATGTTGCGGAACTGCTGTATTTGAAGCACAACTCCCTTCTGTCCAGTTTCCTTGCTGTTGCTACTGCAATAACGCTGTTTCTACCCTCCCTGTAATTGTCGCTTAGGTGGAGAAATCGTTTTCTCAACTAAAACTCATAAAGAATTACCTAAGAAGCATTAGGCTCCCGGTCTGATATGTGCTTTTGAACACCTGAGTCAGCTCCAGTCATTGCACTGGCACCGTCGTAGCCTTGACCACAGCATTTGTTCACTGATATCCCCTTATACTTTCAATCAGTTTCATTTTTCAAGGCCCGAGTCACTTTTTCAGTCACATTCCTGAAGCCCAAGAAACAAACACTTAGCTTCCTAGTACATATAGACATTTAAAAGGTTTCTGAATTACTTTTTGGAAGGTTACTGTCAAAATGATTTATTAAATGTTTAAAAAAATAGATTTTGATGACATGTGCATGGGCCTCCAGAGCTTGTGCGCCGAATACAACAGGTGTTGTAGACCTTACCGTGAAATGCTTATGTATGACCCCTTAACCATCCATGCAGAGTTCTAAAAAAAGTAAGTAGGAAAATTGCTAAATAAACTAGAGGAAAAATAGTAACACAATAAAATAACAATAAATACAAGGGGTACCGGTACTGAGTCAATGTGCAGGGGAACGGGTTAGTTGAGGTACAGTCATTTAGGTAGTATGTACATATACAGTACCAGTCAAAAGTGTTAAACAAATGAAAATATATGTTATATTTGAGATTCTTCAAAGTAGCCACCCTTTGCCTTGATGACAGCTTGCTCTTGGGGGGGGCATCAATATGCATTTTGTGTGTGTGTATGTGTGTAAGTAAGTGTTGGAGTGTCAGTGTAGAATGTGTGAGTGTGTGGTTAGAGTCCATTGAGTTTACATTGAGCCTGTGCAAGAGAGTCAGTGGAAAAAGCAAGAATAAATAAGAATAAAATATTTATTTTAAGAAACAAAAGAGAGAGAGAGAGAAAGCAACAGAGAGACAGGGAGAAGGGAGAGAGAGAGATAGAGACGAAGGGAGAGAGAGAGACAGGGAGAAGGGAGAGAGAGAGATAGAGACGAAGGGAGAGAGAGAGACAGGTAGAAGGGAGAGAGAGAGATAGAGACGAAGGGAGAGAGAGAGACAGGTAGAAGGGAGAGAGAGAGATAGAGACGAAGGGAGAGAGAGAGACAGGGAGAAGGGAGAGAGAGAGAGAGAGAGAGAGAAAGCAACAGAGAGACAGGGAGAAGGGAGAGAGAGAGATAGAGACGAAGGGGGAGAGAGAGAGACAGGGAGAAGGGAGAGAGAGAGAGAGAGAGAGAGAGAGAAAGCAACAGAGAGACAGGGAGAAGGGAGAGAGAGAGATAGAGACGAAGGGAGAGAGAGAGACAGGTAGAAGGGAGAGAGAGAGATAGAGACGAAGGGAGAGAGAGAGACAGGGAGAAGGGAGAGAGAGAGATAGAGACGAAGGGAGAGAGAGAGACAGGTAGAAGGGAGAGAGAGAGATAGAGACGAAGGGAGAGAGAGAGACAGGTAGAAGGGAGAGAGAGAGATAGAGACGAAGGGAGAGAGAGAGACAGGGAGAAGGGAGAGAGAGAGAGAGAGAAAGCAACAGAGAGACAGGGAGAAGGGAGAGAGAGAGATAGAGACGAAGGGAGAGAGAGAGACAGGGAGAAGGGAGAGAGAGAGAGAGAGAGAGAAAGCAACAGAGAGACAGGTAGAAGGGAGAGAGAGAGATAGAGACGAAGGGAGAGAGAGAGACAGGGAGAAGGGAGAGAGAGAGAGAGAGAGAGAAAGCAACAGAGAGACAGGTAGAAGGGAGAGAGAGAGATAGAGACGAAGGGAGAGAGAGAGACAGGTAGAAGGGAGAGAGAGAGATAGAGACGAAGGGAGAGAGAGACACAGGGAGAAGGGAGAGAGAGAGAGAGAGAGAAAGCAACAGAGAGACAGGTAGAAGGGAGAGAGAGAGATAGAGACGAAGGGAGAGAGAGAGAGACAGGTAGAAGGGAGAGAGAGAGATAGAGACGAAGGGAGAGAGAGAGAGAGAGACAGGCAGAAGAGACAGGGAGACAGGGAGAAGGGAGAGAGAGAGATGAGACAGAGAAGGGAGAGAAAGAGATAGAGAGAGAGACAGGGAGAAGGGAGAGAGAGAGAGAGAGACAGAGAGAGGGAGAGAAAGAGAGAGAGAGAGAGACAGGGAGAATTAGAATTTTCAGAGCTTAATAGACACTGAGAGCAGAGGAAGGCTGTCCCAAGTGAAGCACCACTGAGAGAGAGAGAGAGAGAGAGAGAGAGAGAGAGAGAGAGAGAGAGAGACAGGGAGAAGGGAGAAGGGAGAGAGAGAGATAGAGACAGAGAAGGGAGAGAAAGAGATAGAGAGAGAGACAGGGAGAAGGGAGAGAGAGATATAGAGACAGAGAAGGGAGAGAAAGAGATAGAGAGAGAGACAGGGAGAAGGGAGAGAGAGATATAGAGAGAGACAGTGAGAAGGGAGAGAGAGATAGATAGAGAGAGAGACAGGCAGAAGGGAGAGAGAGAGAGAGAGAGAGAGACAGGGAGAAGGGAGAGAGAGATAGAGACAGAGAAGGAGACCCAACCAAATCATGAGAAAACAAAAAGATAATTACTTGACACATTGGAAAGAATTAACAAAAAAACAGAGCAAACTAGAATGCTATTTGGCCCTAAACAGAGAGTACACAGCGGCAGAATACCTGACCACTGTGACTGACCCAAAATTAAGGAAAGCTTTGACTATGTACAGACTCAGTGAGCATAGCCTTGCTATTGAGAAAGGCCGCCGTAGGCAGACATGGCTCTCAAGAGAAGACAGGCTATGTGCTCACTGCCCACAAAATGAGGTGGAAACTGAGCTGCACTTCCTAACCTCCTGCCCAATGTATGACCATATTAGAGAGACATATTTCCCTCAGATTACACAGATCCACAAAGAATTCGAAAACAAATCCAAATTTGAAAAACTCCCATATCTACTGGGTGAAATTCCACAGTGTGCCATCACAGCAGCAAGATTTGTGACCTGTTGCCACGAGAAAAGGGCAACCAGTGAAGAACACACACCATTGTAAATACAACCCATATTTATGCTTATTTATTTTATCTTGTGTCCTTTAACCATTTGTACATTGTTAAAACACTGTATATATATATATATAATATGACATTTGTAATGTCTTTACTGTTTTGAAACCTCTGTATGTGTAATGTTTACTGTTAATTTTTGTTGTTTTTCACTTTATATTTTCACTTTGTATGTTGTCTACCTCACTTGCTTTGGCAATGTTAACACATGTTTCCCATGCCAATAAAGCCCTTGAATTGAATTGAATTGAATTGAATTGAAGGAAGATAGAGAGAGAGACAGGGAGAAGAGAGAGAGAGACGGGGAGAAGGGAGAGAGATAGAGAGAGAGACAGGCAGAAGGGAGAGAGAGAGACAGGGAGAAGGGAGAGAGAGATAGAGAGAGAGACAGGGAGAATGAGAAGTTTCAGAGCTTAATAAACACTGAGAGCAGAGGAAGGCTGTCCCAAGTGAAGCACCACTGTCTGTCTCTAGTCCTCCAGCCCTGCAGAGCAGAGCTCAAGCTCAGCTGTCATGTTAAAAGGTCAGGATCAGGGTCGTGGCTAGGGCTGTTATGACTTGTGACCGAACACACCGGCAGTCAAAATCTACATGACTCTTTAGTCACGGTAATTAGGCTTCTCCAAGCTCTGATGCTGCTGATGGTCATTAGTAGCCTTCCCAAGCTTGCTAACTGCCTGTTATTCAGCACTCTATTGTCTGAACCACGGGGACAAACGTCCTCCATTTGCTTTTAAGTGCATAGATGACATGTATTTTTTTTCCTGCCCATGTTTCAAGACAGGTGCATGATAATGGTCCATTCTAAATCAAATCACCTTTCACACATATATTATTTAGTATACACAAACACAAGAATAGTGTGATGAGTGACAATATTAGCCTATCACTTGTGAATGATATATTATCTCTTGTGAATGATGCCCAGCTTAAGGTAAGAAGCAGCGCGTGCCTTTCTTTGCGACTTTTTCCAATCATAGTCGCACACCTCATTTGGCCTAGACCATAGGCCTATACGGTGCCTTCGGAAAGTATTCAGACCCCTTGACGTTTTTCCACATTTTGTTACGTTACAGCCTTACTCTAAAATGGATGAAATAAAACATTTTCCTCAGCAATCTACACACAATACCCCACAATGACAAAGCAGAAAATGTTTTTTTGTGTGTTTTTTTTGCACATTTATTGAAAACATAATACAGAAATAGCTTATTAACAGAAGTATTCAGACCCTTTTCTATTGAGCTCAGGTACATCCTATTTCCATTGATCATCCTTGAGATGTTTCTACAACTTGATTGGAGTCCACCTGTCGTAGATTCAATTGATTGGACATGATTTGGAAAGGCACAGACTTGTCTATATAGGGTTCCATGAGGTCAATATAATTGTCCGTAGAGCTCCGAGACAGGATTGTGTCGAGGCACAAATCTGGAGAAGTGTATCAAAACATTTCTGCAGCATTGAAGGTCCCCAAGAACACAGTGGACTCTATCATTCTAAAATGGAAGAAGTTTAGAACCACCAAGACTCTTCCTAGAGCTGACTGCTCAGCCAAACAGCAATCAGGGAGGTGACCAAGAACCTGATGGTCATTCTGACAGAGCTCTAGAGTTCCTCTGGGGAGATGGGAGAACCTTCCAGAAAGGATAACCATCTCTGCAGCACTCCACCAATCAGGCCTTTATGGTAGATGACAGTCCTCTTGAAGTTTGCCAAAAGGCACCTAAAGACTATCAGACCATGAGAAACAAGACCCTCCAGTTGTTTTTCAGTCCACAATGTTTATCTTTCATCACATATGAATAGATCATGATAGATCATAAAGTAATGGCTTTTGCAGCAAGTTAATACCGCTAGACAGTTCTGGTAATGATTGAAATAACAGCTCCCCTTGAGAGTACGTTGGAGATGTTGATGCTGCTCCTGCTGCTGCTGATGACGATCATGATGCTCATATTGTGATAACGACGATAGTACTGCTAATGACGCTGGAAATTCT
>NW_027259433.1:30000-31506 GCF_045791955.1 Oncorhynchus clarkii lewisi
TCAAAGCATGCCATTCCATGTAACGCAGCATTTATTCAACTTGAATCGATGAGCCCAATCAGTCCTCCATGACAACAAAATCATAACCAACAGAGCAGGGCTGGCTAATAAGTCCTTACTTTTGGGGTTATGCTCAGGTAAAATACTTTGGAGTGACTGGGATTCTGATAGACTGATAAAATTACATTTGAACGTAACCTAACCAGCCATGAGATCAATTATGTCAACAATAACAGGGATTGCTGAGTGACGTGGCACGGGACAGGAGAGTATGTAATACTGTAATTCACTGGCTTTTTTTAGTCAACCATCTTGTCTTCCAGCCGCCAACCCACATTTAGAAGATGAGCCTGTCCTTAAGACTATTCACATGTTACAGTTAGCTGTCAGAGTCAAACCCGCATGGACCAGAACCAGAACCAAGGAACACCGAGTCACAGACTGTGGCTCTGGACCTCGAGCCCAAAGCTGCGGGTGGTATCACAGTCTTACTGCCCTTTTTCATCTAATGTTGTATTTTTTAGCAACACCCAGTTTAGTATGTCTGTGTTTAGACTGACATTCATTCAGTGAGTCGGCTGTTTGCACTGTATATTGTCTCAGATTAGAATAGCATCTCCATTGTTCCAAGGGGCCACACATGACGCCAAGGCGAAATTCCTCTCCGTCTTTCTTTAAGTGGTTTTTCTCTTTTATTCCAGTCTTACTAGAATGATCCCCCCCCCACCCCCCTTTCTAGAATGTTCTGGGCAATATCTCTTGGGGAGGTTAGTCGGGGGAGCAGCTGACCACAGCCTTGCCCATTAGAATTAGTCCGGCCCTGTTCTGAGTCTGAGACGCTGATGCTCCAACCATCGCTCTATCACAGCCACCACAATCTCCCAGCAGCTGGAACAGATTACAGAGAACTGGAACTAATTTTACACTTACAATGACAATGGAGAATGCTGTCTGGCTGTTGTTTCTGCTGAAAGGCATCCTCTGTCATCCGAAACCAGTGCCGGATACCGAGCACTTTCTATTTCATTTGGAAAATCAAAGACTCCTGGCTCCGTCTCTCTGACCTCTGCTCCCCTGTTCTGCACGACTCTCAGCGTAAAGCCTGTTGTGTGTGTTTTTGGAGCTGAGCTCCATGGCTAGACTAATGCCAAAATGGTGTAAATGTTTCACAAGAAATGGAATGCTCATAATAAGGTTTGAATGAGCCTGCAGTGATGTCATGCGTCCGTTTGGGTACGTCTTGTTTAGGTGAGGGTCGCTAGGAGACTGAAACACAACTGGCGGCTCTAATACATTATATATGGAGAGGGGGAGAGCAGAGTGGACCAGTCCCTTCCTGTGTGGGAGTAATAAAGCTCCACTCCACTGTGCTGCTTTTTGATGAGAGCTGGTGTAGGCACCAGCCACGCTTTATGACATCATGGTGCCATGGTCCTAATTGGGCACACAATGGAGCCGTGTGGAGAGCCCCAGGAGAGCAGTTACCATCGTCTCTGCTACGTCAAT
>NW_027259434.1:0-31493 GCF_045791955.1 Oncorhynchus clarkii lewisi
CTTTGATCTCTAGGGGCGCTATTTCATTTTTGGATAAAAAACGTTCCCGTTTTAAGCGCGATATTTTGTCACGAAAAGATGCTCGACTATGCATATTCTTGACAGTTTTTGAAAGAAAACACTCTGAAGTTTCAGAATCTGCAAAGATATTGTCTGTAAGTGCCCCAGAACTCATTCTACAGGCAAAACCAAGATGATGCATCAACCAGGAAATGATCAGAATTTCTGAAGCTCTGTTTTCCATTGTCTCCTTATATGGCTGTGATTGCGCAAGGAATGAGCCTACACTTTCTGTCGTTCCCCCAAAGTGTTAGCAGCATTGTGACGTATTTGTAGGCATATCATTGGAAGATTGACCATAAGAGACTACATTTTCCAAGTGTCCGCCTGGTGTCCCTGCGTCGAAATTGGAGCGTAAAGCCAGGTGCAATTATTTTTCCATTTGAGAGCAAGGAGAAACCAGGCTTCCACGAAGGATATATCATTGAAGAGATATGTGGAAAAACACCTTGAGGATTGATTCTAAACCACGTTTGCCATGTTTCAGTCGATATTATGGAGTTAATTTGGAAAAAAGTTCGCGTTTTGAGGGCTGAATTTTCGTTTTTTTTTTTTTTTTTTTTTTTTTTGGTAGCCAAATGTGATGTACAAAACGGAGCTATTTCTAATACACAAAGAATCTTTTTGGAAAAACGGAGCATCTGCTATCTAACTGAGAGTCTCCTCATTGAAAACATCAGAAGTTCTTCAAAGGTAAGTTATTTTATTTGAAGGCTTTACTTGTTTTTGTGATAGTTGCCTGCTAAATGCTAACGCTAATGCTAACGCTAATGCTAACGCTAAATGCTACGCTAGCTAGCTACTGTTACACAAATGATTGTTTTCCTATGGTTGAAAAGCATATTTTGAAAATCTGAGATGACAGTGTTGTTAACAAAAGGCTAAGCTTGAGAGCTAGCATATTTATTTCATTTCATTTGCGATTTTCATGAATAGTTAACGTTGCGTTATGGTAATGAGCTTAGGTCTATAAATAGAATCCCGGATCCGGGTTTGGTCGTCGCAACAGGTTAAATGAAGATATGGATTTACAAACTACAGGCCACTAAATACCCTGGTTTAAATGGAGATATGGATTTACAATCTACAGGCCACTAAGTACCCTGGTTTAAATGGAGATATGGATTTACAATCTACAGGCCACTAAGTACCCTGGTTTAAATGAAGATATGGATTTACAATCTACAGACCACTAAATACCCTGGTTTAAATGAAGATATGGATTTACAAACTACAGGCCACTAAATACCCTGGTTTAAATGGAGATATGGATTTACAAACTACAGGCCACTAAATACCCTGGTTTAAATGAAGATATGGATTTACAAACTACAGGCCACTAAATACCCTGGTTTAAATGAAGATATGGATTTACAAACTACAGGCCACTAAGTACCCTGGTTTAAATGAAGATCTGGATTTACAAACTACAGGCCACTAAATACCCTGGTTTAAATGAAGATATGGATTTACAAACTACAGGCCACTACGTACCCTGGTTTAAATGAAGATATGGATTTACAATCTACAGGCCACTAAATACCCTGGTTTAAATGGAGATATGGATTTACAAACTATAGGCCACTAAATACCCTGGTTTAACCTCTTGGAACTCCCCATACCGGATCCGGTATCAGGAATACAGACTCAAGCTCATTACCATAACGCAACGTTAACTATTCATGAAAATCGCAAATGAAATGAAATAAATATGCCATCTCGCAAGCTTAGCCTTTTGTAAACAAAACTGTCATCTCAGATTTTCAAAATATGCTTCTCAACCATAGGAAAACAATAATTTGTGTAACAGTAGCTAGCAAACAAAGGATTTAGCGTTAGCATAGCGTTAGCATCCAGCACGCAACATTTCAACAAAAACATAAAAGCCTTCAAATAAAATCATTTACCTTTGAAGAACTTCTGATGTTTTCAATGAGGATACTCTCAGTTGGATAGCAGATGCTCAGTTTTTCCAAAAAGATTCTTTGTGTATTAGAAATAGCTCCGTTTTATACATCACATTTGGCTACCAAAAAAAACCCGAAAATTCAGTCCTCAAAACGCGAACTTTTTTCCAAATTAACTCCATAATATCGACTGAAAACATGGCAAACGCTGTTTAGAATCAATCATCAAGGTGTTTTTCACATATCTCTTCATTGATACATCGTTCTTGGACACATGCTTTCTCCCCTGAATCAAATGGTAAAGTGGAAGCAGCTGGCAATTGCGCACCGAATTCGACGCAGGACACCAGGCGGACACTTGGAAAATGTAGTCTCTTATGGTCAATCTTCCAATGATATGCCTACAAATACGTCACAATGCTGCTAAGACCTTGGGCGAACGACAGAAAGTGTAGGCTCATTCCTTGCGCAATCACAGCCATATAAGGAGACAATGGAAAACAGAGCTTCAGAAATTCTGCTAATTCCTGGGTGATGCATCATCTTGGTTTCGCCCTCTGTAGAATGAGTTCTGGGCACTTACAGACAAAATCTTTGCAGATTCTGGAAGCTTAGAAGTGTTTTCTTTCCAAAACGGTAGAAAGATATTCAGTAAGTAAGACATATTTTTCGTGACAAAATCTCGCTTAAAACGGGAACGTTTTTTATCCAAAAATGAAATCAGCCCCCAGAGATCCAACAGGTTAAATGGAGATATGGATTTACAATCTACAGGCCACTACGTACCCTGGTTTAAATGAAGATATGGATTTACAATCTACAGGCCACTAAATACCCTGGTTTAAATGGAGATATGGATTTACAAACTATAGGCCACTAAATACCCTGGTTTAAATGGAGATATGGATTTACAAACTACAGGCCACTAAGTACCCTGGTTTAAATGAACATTTACATTTCTCTCCTTTCCTGTGGGGTCGTGAGAGGTCCCGTCGCTGTCATCTAGTGGACATGATGCTATTCAAAAAAGGTTACAACTACCTTTCTAGTGGTTCTGATGCTTCTAGCATCGAGTTGAATTTTGAAAACATATCTACACTATTTCACTTGTTAATGTGCATAGTATCGCTGACCAAGTGTTGTCCAATGAATGCTGTAACCACTGCCTCTTCAATTCCGAGGTTGATTGGAAAAAGCTGCTAATTTTTTTTTTTTTAAATAAAAAAAAGAGGACATTGTATGATCATATCTTTGTACTCCCTGACGAAGGCCATGCAGCCCAAACGCCTCAGTTTCCATTCAACAAATCAAGGCATTTTAATTCATTTAGCTGAACAACCTCAAAATCACTGCTGAGTTTATATTACCTTTACCAACAGCAATAGTTGTGGTAGTTTTGCTTGAAGCAAATCAGTAATTAAAATGGTATTTAAAAAAAAAATGTATTTAAGATATACAGGGTAAAGTTGATCATTTCACAACGAAGAAAGCAAATGACGTTTGCTACCCTTCCCTGCATGGTTGAAGAGGTTTGGGCGCCTCAGGCTCTGCACACTCCTGGATTACATCACACCTGGCAGGTCTCTCCTACCAGGTGACGTGGAGACGATCTGTGTCTGCACCATGTAATGTCATTACTGGTGTTCCCCAGGGTTCAGTTCTAGGCCCTCTCCTCTCTATACACCAAGTCACTCAGCTCTGTCATATGATCACATATCACCCCACTAGCTCAGCAGCTCTCCTTCCCCACTAGCTCAGCAGCTCTCCTTCCCCACTACCTCCCCACCAGCACTACCTCCCCTCCCCAGCACTACCTCCCCACCAGCTCTACCTCCCCACCAGCTCTACCTCCCCACCAGCTCTACCTCCCCACCAGCACTACCTCCCCACCAGCACTACCTCCCCACCAGCACTACCTCACCACCAGCACTACCTCCCCACCAGCACTACCTCCCCACCAGCTCTACCTCCCCACCAGCTATCTTACGACGAACGCAGTAATTATGTCTCTAGAAGAGAGCGCCTCCTAAAAGAATACGATGTAATGTAAGAGAAGCTCATTCAAGTCCATCAAACTTCCAAATGGTCTGAACCATTCCATTATGAGGGGTGACATCCACAGCTGTGATATATATTAGAATTGAAAATTAATGTGTTTATGCAACAAACTTTAGTGTATCGAATCACATCGCGCCGTTTCAAATTAAAACGTATGGTTCAAGAGGTCGACATATCTAGAATCGTTTCAAATTAAGACGTATGGTTCAAGAGGTCGACATATCTAGAATCGTTTCAAAAACGTATGGTTCAAGAGGTCGACTTATCTAGAATCGTTTCAAAAACGTATGGTTCAAGAGTCGACATATCTAGAATCGTTTCAAAAACGTATGGTTCAAGAGTCGACATATCTAGAGTCGCATCGAATCATCTTGAAAATGAAACGAACAGACAGACTGTTGAAGAAAGCAAAACAACGGTGGACTGACCTGGTTGTGCTGTGCTGCTGCTGCTGCCGCTGCCGCCGCCTGGGCCAGAGCCTGGGCTTCCTGCAGCTGTTGTTGTTGATGTACCAGGGCTGCCAGCTCTGCCTGAGTCAACACAATGGGGATGGTGGTGGTTTGATGCTGGCCCTCCTGGCCACTGTCTCCTTCATCTGGAGGGGGAGGGGGGGGTGAGACTTGTTACCATCTACCAAACTGCTAACTAGGGCTGGGTGATATATCTATTAATTTGAATGTATGTTTTTTGCACGATATTACAAACGCCAGTACTGCAGGAATATTTTATTTTAACGAGTTAAGTCCGCTTGTTCTCATTTTCATCTTTTTGGTATCATCTCCTTCGCTCCTTCTGTGCAATGACTATAGGCTTTACCTTCCAGCGCGCACACACACACACACACACACACTCCTCTGACAGCGGTTTCATCCATTTGAGGTTTGGTCCAACAGAACTCAAGTCATATGGAACTGAAATGCGTGGAGATATTATATTTTACTGTAAAAAGAGATGTTCAACTGCCTACCGATACCATGTTGTGTTTCAACTCGTGGAATTGCACGCAGAGCAGACGCTACTAAAAACGGGATTATAAAATGAACATTTGAATCTGGAAAATCAGTTTGTTTGCGCGCGACATTTCAGTACCACGTAACGATAGCGCATCTAAACCAAATACCATTACATCGGCCGCCGAGTCAGCGTTTGTAGACTAGCTGTTTATACTAACTCCTTCTCATTCTGAATCACTTGATTTCAAGTTGATTACTTTTTTTTACTCTCTACCCCCTTTTCTCCCAAATGTCATGACATCCAATTGGTAGTTAAAGTCTTGTCCCATCGCTAAAACTCCCGTACAGACTCGGGAGAGAGCCATGTGTCCTCCGAAACACGACCCTGCCAAGCCACACTGCTCGCTGAACCCGGAAGCCAATGTGCCGGAGAAAACAACGACCGAAGTCGGCACTGCGCCCGGCCCTCCACAAGGAGTCGCTAGAGCGCGATGGGTCAAGGACATCCCGGTCGACCAAACAATCCTCGTATCCGAACCACGCTGGGCCAATTGTGCCCAAATATAAGCCTGATTGAAGCCTAATGTAAAATTGTAACTGATGCACAACATCTTCTCGGGGTTTGTTTTCCAACAGAAATCCCGAGATTTCAAGACAGATCCACACACAAAATTACAATTAAATCATGACCCCCCCCCCCCCCGTAGTGACGCCTCTAGCACTGCCTTAGACCGCTACGACACTCGGGATGCCAACACTTAATTTCAAAATCTGCGAGACAGGCTAGCATGCTGTTCAAACAGTTGGAAACGGACAGAAGGGGTCGTGTTCATAACAATTCAACTGTTCTACCTTAGTAACTAGCAAACAGAGCCAAGTTGGCTAAACTTTAAATAAATATTAGCTGGCTACTTACACGAGGACGGGGGTTTGAGATATTGTTTCTAAGACCTGTGTTGATTTTCTATAATACCTGCTACAATAAGTTAGTCTATTAGTGAGTGTGTATTATGCAGGATTATGGTTAAATTGGTTTTAAAATAAATTTTAAAAAAGAAGGCATTTCATAGACTTGAAAGACAGATCGGTGATTTTTGATCAAATTTGATTGATAAATTAGTTTGATAAAATAATTGATTGTTGAAACGTGGATTCATGCGGTTGGAGAACACTTCTCCAGCCCGTCAGTGGTCATCGAAGGTGACCATATGCCCACTGACGTCTGTTACGGCATCGAACTGCAGTCTGGTCAAGACCCCGGTTTCTTTGGCGTACCCCCGGCGGCATTGTGGCTACCCGTACCCCAATTTGGGAATACCTGATCTACAGTATGACCAGGGCTGTCTGTGGCACAGTGTGTGTGTGTGTGTGTGTGTGTCTACTCACTCATGACAGCGTGCTGTGCGGCCTGCAGGACAGCCTGTATGGCCATGGCCTGGGCTGTGTGTGTGTGTGTGTGTGTCTACTCACTCATGACAGCGTGCTGTGCGGCCTGCAGGACAGCCTGTATGGCCATGGCCTGGGCTGTGTGTGTGTGTGTGTGTGTGTGTCTACTCACTCATGACAGCGTGCTGTGCGGCCTGCAGGACAGCCTGTATGGCCATGGCCTGGGCTGTGTGTGTGTGTGTGTGTGTGTGTCTACTCACTCATGACAGCGTGCTGTGCGGCCTGCAGGACAGCCTGTATGGCCATGGCCTGGGCTGTGTGTGTGTGTGTGTGTGTGTGTGTGTGTGTGTGTGTCTACTCACTCATGACAGCGTGCTGTGCGGCCTGCAGGACAGCCTGTATGGCCATGGCCTGGGCTGTGTGTGTGTGTGTGTGTGTGTGTGTCTACTCACTCATGACAGCGTGCTGTGCGGCCTGCAGGACAGCCTGTATGGCCATGGCCTGGGCTGTGTGTGTGTGTGTGTGTGTGTGTGTGTCTACTCACTCATGACAGCGTGCTGTGCGGCCTGCAGGACAGCCTGTATGGCCATGGCCTGGGCGTTAGCCTCCTCAGTAGCAGCGTGTTGTGCTGCCTGCTCGGCTGCAGCGGTAACAGCCAGCTCCTCGGGGGTTAAACCCGTCACCATCAGGGTCTGCTGGCCCCCCGCGTCACCTTCAGACATCAGCTCCGCAGGCAGGCCCTAGGAGGCAGAGAAAAATTGTCCAGATTTTTTTTAAAGTAACTTTTTTTTCAATGTTACTAAAAATGTTTTGTTGGCACACAATTTAGTCGCTCGTGTGTGCTGCTGGGAGGAAACAGCGTTTCATTCTGTGGCCTTTTCCAAGACATGACAGAGGACCTGTGGATGGTGGTTCCCTTCCGTGTGTGTTGCACTGTATGTATATATACACAGTACCAGTCAAAAGTTTGGACACAGCTACTCATTCAAAGGGTTTTTCTTTATTCGTAAAAGGTTCCACATTGTAGAATAATAGTGAAGACATCAAAACTATAAAATTAACACATATGGTTATGTAGTTACCAAAGAAAGTGTTGACTTCTTTGGGACTGGGGGGCAGTATTGAGTAGCTTGGATGAATAAGGTGCCCAGAGTAAACTGCCTGCTACTCAGGCCCAAAAGCTAGAATAATGTATATAATTAGTAGATTTGGATAGAAAACACTCTGAAGTTTCTAAAAAAAACTGTTTGCATGATGTCTGTCAGTATAACAGAACTCATATGGCAGGCGAAAACCTGAGAAAAAGGAAGTGGTAAATCTGAGGTTTGTAGTTTTTCAAGTCATTGTCAATCCAAGATAGAGTGTAAATTTGGTCAGATTGCAGTTCCTAAGGCTTCCACTAGATGTCGACAGTCTTTACAACCTTGTTTCAGGCTTCTACTATGAAGGGGGAGCGAATAAGAGCTGTTTGACGAAGAGGTCTGGCAGAAAGCCGTGAGAGCGAGCTGAGTTCCTTTTCATTTCTAAAGACAAAGGAATTGTCCGGTTGAAACATTATTGAAGATTTATGATAAAAACACCCTAAAGATTGTTTCTATACTTCGTTTGACATGTTTCTACGAACTGTAATATAACTGACTTTTCGTCTGCACTAATTGCTCGCGCATTGTGCATTTGAATTACTGGGCTAAACGCGCAAACAAAAAGGAGGTATTTGGACATAAATTATTTACTTTATCGAACAAAACAAACATTTGTGGGACTGGGATTCCTGGGAGTGCATTCCGAAGATCAAAGGTAAGTGAATATTTATAACGCTATTTCTGAGTTTTGTGACACCTCTCCTTCTTTGGAAAATGGCTGTATGGAGGAATTTTAATTATGATAATTTTTTTGCTGCAAAGCCTTTTTAAAAATCTGACACACAGGTTGCATTAAGGAGAAGTTTCTTTAATTGTATGTTTAACACTTGTACCTTTCATCAATGTTTATGGTGAGTATTTCTGTCATTTGATGTGGCTTTCACCTGCTGTTTATTTGAGACAATGCATTTCTGAACACAACGCACCAATTTCAAATGAGGATTTTTGGACATAAAGATTAACTTTATAGAACAAAAAACACACATTTATTGTCTAACATCCGGCGAAGATCAAAGGTTAGTGATTTCATTTTAAAGTTTCTATTTCTGACTTTTGTGACACCTCTCCTTGGTTGGAAAATGGCTGTATGGTTCTCTGTGGCTAGGTGCTGACCTAACATAATCGCAAGGTGTGCTTTCGCCGTAAAGCCTTTTTGAAATCGGACACTGTGGCTGGATTCACGAGAAGTGTATCTTTAAAATGGTGTATGATACTTGTATGTTTGAGGAATTTTAATCGTGAGATTTCTGTTGCTTTGAATTTGGCGCCCTGCAATTTCACTGGCTGTTGGCGAGGTGGGACGCTAGCGTCCCACATATCCCAGAGAAGTTAAACAAATATAAATATATTTTATAATTTGAGATTCTTCAAAGTAGCCACCCTGTGCCTTGATGACAGCTTTGCACACTCTTGGGATTCTCTCAACCTGCTTCACCTGGAATGCTTTTCCAACAGTCTTGAAGGAGTTCCCACGTATGCTGAGCACTTGTTGGCTGCTTTTCCTTCACTCTGCGGTCCGACTCAGCCCAAACCATTTCAATTTGGTTGAGGTCAGGCGATTGTGGAGGCCAGGTCATCTGATGCACTACTCCATCACTCTTCTTCTTAGTCAAACAGCCCTTACACAGCCTGGAGGTGTTGGGTCATTGTCCTGTTGAAAAAAAAAGTGTCCCACTAAGCCCAAACCAGATGGGATGGCGCATCGCTGCAGAATGCTGTGGAGGCCATGCTGGTTAAGTGTTCCTTGAATTCTAAATAAATCACTGACTGTGTCACCAGCAAAGCACCATCACACCTCCTCCTCCTCCATGCTTCACAATGGGAACCACACGTGCGGAGATCATCCGTTGACATACTATGCGTGCCACAAAGACACGGCAGTTGGAACCAAAACCCCCAAAATGTGGACTCATCAGACCAAAGGACAGATTTTCACCGGTCTAATGTCCATTGCTCATTTTTCTTGGTCCAAGCAAGTCGCTTCTTATAGGTGTTCTTTATAAGTGGTTTCTTTGCCGCAATCAACCATGAAGGCCTGATTCACACAGTCTCTTCTGAACAGTTGATGTTTAGATGAGTCTGTTACTTGAACTCTGTGAAGCATCCTCTGCAGCAGAGGTAACTCTGGGTCTTCCATTCCTGTGGTGATCCTCATGAGAGCCAGTTCCATCATAGCCCTTGATGGTTTTTGCGAATGCACTTCATGAAATCTTCAAAGTTCTTGAAATGTTCCGTATTGACGGACTTTCATGTTTTAAAGTAATGATGGACTGTCGTTTCTCTTTGCTTATTTGATCAGTTCTTGCCATAATATGGACTTGGTCTTTCACCAAATAGGGCTGTCTTCTGTATAACACCCCTACCTTGTCACAACACAACTGATTGGCTCATACGCATTAAGAAGGAAGAAATTCCACAACTTTTAACAAGGCACACCTGTTAATTGAAATGCATTCCAGGTGACTACCTCATGAAGCTGGGTGAGAGAATGCCAAGAGTGTGCAAAGCTGCCATCAAGGCAAAGGGTGGCTACTTTGAAGAATCTCAAATAGAAAATATATTTTGATTTGTTAAACACTTTTTTTTGGTTACGACATGATTCCATATGTGTTATTTCATAGTTTTGATGTCTTCACTATTATTCTACAATGTAGAAAATAGTAAAAATAAAGAAAAACCCTGGAATGAGCATGCGTGTCCAAACGTTTGACAGGTAATATACACATCAGTATGTATCGTACTGTACCTCCTGCTCCCCCTGGTTCTGTTCCTCCATGCCCTCCACATGGACCTGTATCCCAGCTGCAGCAGCCTCTTCCAGGGTCACGACCCTCACTGTGCCCTCTGGGAGACAGTCCGTCTGCATGGCCTCCTCTCCCTCTATACATGCCGCCACCATCGCCTCAGACGACCCAGACATCGACGAAATCTCCTGGTGGAAGGAAGGAAGGAAGGGTCGGGGACAGGAAGGCTTGAACGGTCAAAAGTAAAATGATCCCAAAATAAACACCTCTAACAGTCTGTTAGTGCAGTGAGTGTCTGAACCAGCTAACCACAACTTCAAGAGAGTAAACACTATAACAGCCGTGTGTGTGTGTGTGTGTGTGTGGCCCTTACAGGTACGGAGGGTCCAGGTGTGGGTGTGGACTGGGTAACCGTGGTAACTGCTCGGCCAGCCGCCACCACGGCACTGGACTCGGTGGTTACCGAGGACGACGAGGGAGCCTCTGTAGTTCCGTTGTCTCCCTGTGTCGAGTCACCAGGCTGGGCTGGAGGGACGTCACACAATTAACACCAAAACATCCCAACACGGAGACCCAAACATCCCAACACAGAGACCCAAACATCCCAACACAGAGACCCAAACATCCCAACACGGAGACCCAAACATCCCAACACGGAGACCCAAACATCCCAACACGGAGACCCAAACATCCCAACACGGAGACCCAAACATCCCAACACAGAGACCCAAACATCCCAACACGGAGACCCAAACATCCCAACACGGAGACCCAAACATCCCAACACAGAGACCCAAACATCCCAACACAGAGACCCAAACATCCCAACACAGAGACCCAAACATCCCAACACGGAGACCCAAACATCCCAACACAGAGACCCAAACATCCCAACACGGAGACCCAAACATCCCAACACAGAGACCCAAACATCCCAACACAGAGACCCAAACATCCCAACACAGAGACCCAAACATCCCAACACAGAGACCCAAACATCCCAACACGGAGACCCAAACATCCCAACACGGAGACCCAAACATCCCAACACAGAGACCCAAACATCCCAACACAGAGACCCAAACATCCCAACACGGAGACCCAAACATCCCAACACGGAGACCCAAACATCCCAACACGGAGACCCAAACATCCCAACACAGAGACCCAAACATCCCAACACGGAGACCCAAACATCCCAACACAGAGACCCAAACATCCCAACACGGAGACCCAAACATCCTGTATGTTGGTGGGAAAAAAAATATCACTAACATTTTAACTCTTAATCTTCTGTTTTAAAACACTAAGGCTGCGTTTATACAGGCAGACAAATTCTGATCTTTGGACCAATCAGATCAACCTTTTCCCCAATAATTGGGCAAAATAACAGAATACGTAGGTAGGCCTGTGTAAAAGGAGCCTACGGGACCATTTCCCCCAGACCTAGATTAAGCCTAATCTAATCCTTCTGGAGATTCTCCTTTGAGTAGATTTTTTGTTGTGTGTCTCGTACCTGAATTAATCTGTGTCTGAAAACAAATCCTCCCTAAAACGCCTATGAGAACAAAATGGGTTAAAAGACAGTCATGCTTAGTGGATAGATAGATAGCAGTAGCTCCCACCTGTAGTAGCCGTGTTGGTGGTGCCGGTCTCGTGTGTTTCACACGGCGGATTGGAACACACTCTCTGGACCGTGCCCGTCCCTGTGCCCGTCCCTGTCCCCGTTCCTGTCAGGTTGGACGTAGTCTGAGACGGGGTGTTGGTGGTTCCTGTTTCGTGCGTCTCACACGGCGGATTGGAACACACTCTCTGGACCGTGCCCGTCCCTGTGCCCGTCCCTGTCAGGTTGGACGTAGTCTGAGACGGGGTGTTGGTGGTTCCTGTTTCGTGCGTCTCACACGGCGGATTGGAACACACTCTCTGGACCGTGCCCGTCCCTGTCCCCGTCCCTGTCCCCGACCCCGCCAGGTTGGACGTAGTCTGAGACGGGGTGTTGGTGGTTCCTGTTTCGTGCGTCTCACACGGAGGATTGGAACACACTCTCTGCACTGTCCCTGTAGTCTGCCCGATGCCCATACTGGAGTTGGCCTGCGTCGACGTAGTGGTAGTGCCAGTCTCGTGTGTTTCACAAGGTGGATTGGAGCAGACCTGTGTGGCGCTTCTGCCCTCAGCTCCGGCCTCAGTGGGGCCAGTCTGGTGCGTTTCACAGGGTGGACTGGAGCAGACAGGAGAGGTGAGGGGGGATCCTCCTCCTCCTCCTCCTCCTCCGCTGGATGACTTGCTCTGGTTATCTGAGGACGAGGAGCTGAGCGTCATGCCCATCTTGTCAGAGCCCATGTTAGAGCGTGCGGTGGTCGAGGTGTAGGTGGTCCCTGTTCTCAGAGTCTCCGGTCGTAGCACCCCGGGCACAGAGCTGGTACCAGAAAGAGACGAGGGGGAGAGGTCTCCGGAGGAGGAGGGGGGCGGAGAGGACGGGGGATCAGACCCGCTGGTGTTGTTGGTTACGCTGGAGCCTTGTTGTTGCTGGTTGGATCCCATGTTACAGCTGGCGGTGGTCTGGGTGTTGGTGGTACCTGTATCGTGGGTCTCTGACGGCGGGTTGGTGCACACCTGCTGCACCTGGCCCATGTTGGAGGACGCTGTCGTTTGAGTGTTGGTGGTGCCGGTCTCGTGGGTTTCGCACGGCGGGTTTGAACACACCCTCTCCACCCCACCATCACCAGTCATGTTAGCGGAGGCCGTGGTAGCTGTATTAGTGGTGCCGGTCTCGTGGGTCTCGCAGGGGGGGTTTGAGCAGACCAGGGTTACCGTTCCTGGGTCGCCTGCCTCGGGCTGGGTGGACGAGGGGTCGGCGGAGGTGGGGGAGGACAGGATGGAGACCGGGAGGTCGTGGACAGGCTGAGCATCCACACCACTGGGGGTCGTGATCAGGGTCACCTGAGTGGGCTGAGCTCCCGCCTGGAGGACATAAAGAGTACAGGGGGGGGGGGGGTCAATCAGGAAGTCAATAAACCAAAGTTCCAATACAAATCAATCTTGCCAATAATACAACAAAAAAATACATATTTGAATAAATAAAACATATTTAAATGACAACTAAACCATTCCAAGTACGAGGTTTTCTCATGATGGCATGTCTGACCAGAGAAGAAGAGCCGCTGTTCATACGAGAAGCACTGCTTTTTACAGGCAGCCTGTCTTCCCAGGCGTATCACTGCATGTGCCAGCAGGACAAGCGTAGCAGCCAAATAAATACATAAAGGGAGTCACAACCCATTGCAAGTATTCATGACAGGACGGATGCATCTTTATTAGATTTATTTCACCTTTATTTAACCAGGTAGGCAAGTTGAGAACAAGTTCTCATTTACAATTGCGACCTGGCCAAGATAAAGCAAAGCAGTTCGACACATACAGCGACACGGAGTTACACATGGAGTAAAACAAACATACAGTCAATAGTACAGTATAAACAAGTCTATATATACACACAAGTCTATATGCATCTGCACCAAACGCGAACACCTTTCCCGATCGTAAGAAACGTGAGGGATAAGGCACCGACGACACCGCTTTTACAAAAGGCAGCCCGATTCTGATCATTATTTTTTTGACCGATCAATTATTTTGACCGCCTGTGTAAACACAGCCTCCGTTGTTCCACATGAACTGTACCTGAGCTGCGGAGACGGTGACCTGTCCAGGCAGAGTGGTCATGGTGCCCAAGGTGGTGATGGGAGTAGCCGTGGCAACACTTCCTCCCGCCAGGCTCGAAGACACTGTACCAGTCACCGTACCAAACGTTGTCACACCTAAGGGGAAGGGACAACGTTAAATCGATTGTTGATTGTGTATATCGGTAGCCTGAAATCCAGACCGGTTTTGTGTTAACATTCCACCAGGTGTGTTAAGGAGTGGGACGTTAGCGCTAACAGACTGGTACCCAGGCTAATCTATTGGGACAGATGCTTCAAAACAATACAAACTAAAAGCATGATTGTTCAACGCAATCTGACCGTGGAGGATTCAACAAGTCACTAAAACTAAACAAATCTTTAGGAACACAACTAGTCAAGGATGAAGCTAGGCGCGCCGACTAGCAAAGAGCTATCTGTCGGAGGTTCACTGAACATCCTTACCTGTGGTTCCCTTGACAACAAGGGTGGTGACGTTAGGTTTGACACCGGAAACAGTTACCGGGGAGACGAGACGTACACCTCCCATGGGGACGGTCCGTAAAATAGTCCCGGGCTGTCCTGGGGCACCCTTCAGCACCACCTGGTAGAAACATAATATTAATAACAACCTGGTAGAATAATAACAACAACAACCTGGTAGAATAATAACAACAACAACCTGGAAGAATCATAACCTGGTAGAATCATAACCTGGTAGAATCATAACAACAACCTGGTAGAATCATAACCACAACCTGGTAGAATCATAACCACAACCTGGTAGAATCATAACAACCTGGTAGAATCATAACAACCTGGTAGAATCATAACCACAACCTGGTAGAATCATAACAACCTGGTAGAATCATAACCACAACCTGGTAGAATAATAACAACAACCTGGTAGAATCATAACCACAACCTGGTAGAATCATAACAACCTGGTAGAATCATAACCACAACCTGGTAGAATCATAACAACAACCTGGTAGAATCATAACAACAACCTGGTAGAATCATAACAACAACCTGGTAGAATCATAACCTGGTAGAATCATAACAACAACCTGGTAGAATCATAACAACAACCTGGAAGAATCATAACCTGGTAGAATCATAACCACAACCTGGTAGAATCATAACAACAACCTGGTAGAATCATAACAACAACCTGGTAGAATCATAACCTGGTAGAATCATAACAACAACCTGGTAGAATCATAACAACAACCTGGTAGAATCATAACCTGGTAGAATCATAACCACAACCTGGTAGAATCATAACAACAACCTGGTAGAATCATAACCTGGTAGAATCATAACCACAACCTGGTAGAATCATAACCACAACCTGGTAGAATCATAACAACAACCTGGTAGAATAATAACAACAACCTGGTAGAATAATAACAACAACCTGGTAGAATCATAACAACAACCTGGTAGAATAATAACAACAACCTGGTAGAATCATAACAACAACCTGGTAGAATCATAACCTGGTAGAATCATAACCACAACCTGGTAGAATCATAACCACAACCTGGTAGAATCATAACAACCTGGTAGAATCATAACAACCTGGTAGAATCATAACAACCTGGTAGAATCATAACCACAACCTGGTAGAATAATAACAACAACCTGGTAGAATCATAACCACAACCTGGTAGAATCATAACAACCTGGTAGAATCATAACCACAACCTGGTAGAATCATAACAACAACCTGGTAGAATCATAACAACAACCTGGTAGAATCATAACCTGGTAGAATCATAACAACAACCTGGTAGAATCATAACAACAACCTGGTAGAATCATAACCTGGTAGAATCATAACCACAACCTGGTAGAATCATAACAACAACCTGGTAGAATCATAACCTGGTAGAATAATAACAACAACCTGGTAGAATAATAACAACAACCTGGTAGAATCATAACAACAACCTGGTAGAATAATAACAACAACCTGGTAGAATAATAACAACAACCTGGTAGAATAATAACAACAACCTGGTAGAATCATAACAACAACCTGGTAGAATAATAACAACAACCTGGTAGAATCATAACAACAACCTGGTAGAATCATAACCTGGTAGAATCATAACCACAACCTGGTAGAATCATAACCACAACCTGGTAGAATAATAACAACAACCTGGTAGAATCATAACCACAACCTGGTAGAATCATAACAACCTGGTAGAATCATAACCACAACCTGGTAGAATAATAACAACAACAACCTGGAAGAATCATAACAACAACCTGGTAGAATCATAACAACCTGGTAGAATCATAACAACAACCTGGTAGAATCATAACAACAACCTGGTAGAATCATAACAACAACCTGGTAGAATCATAACAACAACCTGGTAGAATCATAACAACAACCTGGTAGAATCATAACCTGGTCGAATCATAACAACCACCTGGTAGAATCATAACAACAACCTGGTAGAAACATAACAACCTGGTAGAATCACAATAATAAGAAACCTGGTAGAATCATAACAACAACAACCTGGTAGAAACATAACAACAACAACCTGGTAGAAACATAACCTGGTAGAATCACAATAATAAGAAACCTGGTAGAATCATAACAACAACAACCTGGTAGAAACATAACAACAACCTGGTAGAAACATAACAACCTGGTAGAATCACAATAATAAGAAACCTGGTAGAATCATAACAACAACAACCTGGTAGAATCATAACAACAACAACCTGGTAGAATCATAACAACAACCTGGTAGAATCATAACAACAACAACCTGGTAGAATCATAACAACAACAACCTGGTAGAATCATAACAACAACAACAACCTGGTAGAATCATAACAACAACAACAACAACCTGGTAGAATCATAATAACAACAATAACAACCTGGTAGAATCACACAGGTGAAGTATGCATGAGCAAGATAGCAAATATACGCATGTACTAAATTAGCCTAGTTTGATATTTAACTAATAGCTGGGCAGTATACTTTTTTATTTTAACCTTTATTTAACTTGGCAAGTCCGTAATGAACAAATTCTTATTTACAATGACGGCCTACACCGGCCAAACCCGGACGACGCTGGGCCAATTGTGAGCCGCCCCTATGGGACTCCCAATCACAGCCGATTGTTATACAGACTGGATTCTGAACCAGGGTTTCTGTAGTGACGCCTCTATAACGCCGAGATGCAGTGCCTCAGACCGCTGAGCCACTCGGGAGCAGCGATCTGCAGGTATTGATGCAACGGTCCAGTTAGTTTTTTTTTTAACTTGACCTTTCTAGAACAGCATTTCAAATGTTTGGTTTTTGTTTAAAATGTGATACGTAACTCTGGTGCGGGTAATGTCGTTTTTTAAAACACTTTTACTCCATCTCCTACGAGTCATCTTTCTCCCTTTACTGCTGTTGCATGGCACTTACCAAGCCCCCCCCCCCCCCTCCCCTCTCCTCTCGTCAAATCAAATCACATTTGACTTGTCACATGCTTCGTAAAACAACAGGTGTAGACTAGCAGTGAAATTGCTTACAGGTCGTTCCCAAGGGGACGCAGTCGCTCGACCACAGAGTGAAGAGGTCAGATGGATGCAACAAGATGTTGGTGAAAACGTTGCAGCTTTCCAACGAACGGTGTTTAATAATTACACTATTGGTTTGTCTTTTCTCAGAAGGTTGTGGCTAAAATAAATAGTTTTAGCCGCTAATGCTAATCGCTAATTACCTGGCTAACATTAGCTAGCTTGCTAAATGCACTAAGAGTCCGCGCAAACGTAGCTAGTTCATACAGCCGAGTACCAGTGCTGTTGTACGCCTAGATCAGCATGTCGTTTGTGCAACGGTATCTTCGAAATCAGAAAGGAACGGTCGAAGCGTGAAAATGTTAGCTAGCTATGTGAGGTAATGTAACGTTTAATTAGGGTCTCCTGGAAACACTGACCCAACACTTTAGTTCTTACCCGTCATTAACTCCTCCCTGGCTTATTAATTTGTTGTCATATCAAATTACAATGTATTCAAGGTGCTGCCCATCACTCAGTCAATCCTCAGCAGGCCAAGCTTGGCCCCGTTTGTAAGGGAGTCTCAGAAAGAGGGCCAATTACTACATTTAAAACGGTTTTCAACCAGCGATTGAGTTGTGAGAGACTGCTGTAGAGGTCATCACTCCCCCTCTAACTGGGAGCGGGCCAGAGACAATTACTCGATGCCGACATCTTTCTAGTTAATTTACAGTGCCTTGCAAAAGTATTCACCCCCCTTGGCGTTTTTCCTATTTTGTTGCCTTACAACCTGGAATTTAAATATATTTTTATTTGGATTTCAAAATAGTCCAAATTGTTGAAGTGAAATTACCTTCAGAAGTCACATAATTAATTAAATAAAGTCCACTTGTGTGCAATCTAAGTGTCACATGATCTCAGTGTATATACACCTGTTCTGAAAGGCACCAGAGTCTGCAACACCACTAAGCAAGGGGCACCACGAAGCAAGCGGCACCATGAAGACCAAGGAGCTCTCCAAACAGGTCAGGGACAAAGTTGTGGAGAAGTACAGATCAGGGTTGGGTTATAAAAAAATATCCCAAACTTTGAACATCCCACAGAGCACCATTAAATCCATTATTAAAAAATGGAAAGAATATGGCACCACAACAAACCTGCCAAGAGAGGGCCGCCCACCAAAACTCACTGACCAGGCAAGGAAGGAATTAATCAGAGAGGCAACAAAGAGACCAAAGATAACCCTGAAGGAGCTGCAAAGCTCCACAGCGGAGATTGGAGTATCTGTCCATAGGACCACTAAGCCGTACACTCCACAGAGCTGGGCTTTACGGAAGAGTGGCCAGAAAAAAGCCAAACGCGTTTAGAGTTCGCCAAAAGGCATGTGGGAGACTCCCGAAACATATGGAAGAAGGTACTCTGGTCAGATGAGACTAAAATTGAGATTTTTTGGACATCAAGGAAAACTCCGTCTGGCACAAACCAAACACCTTCATCACCCCGAGAACACCTTCATCACCCCGAGAACACCTTCATCACCCCGAGAACACCATATTTTTCCATCGGCAGGGACTGGGAAACTGGTCAGAATTGAAGAAATGATGGATGACTCTAAATACAGGGACATTCTTGAGGGAAACCTGTTTCAGTCTTCCAGAGATTTGAGACTGGGACGGAGGTTCACCTTCCAGCAGGACAATGACCCTAAGCATACTGCTAAAGCAACACTCGAGTGGTTTAAGGGGAAACATTTAAATGTCTTAGAATGGCCTAGTCAAAGCCCAGACCTCAATCTAATTGAGAATCTGTGGTATGACATAAAGATTGCTGTACACCAGCGGAACCCATCCAACTTGAAGGAGCTGGAGTTGTTTTTCCTTGAAGAATGGGCAAAAATCCCAGTGGCTAGATGTGTCAAGCTTATAGAGACAAACCCAGCTGTAATTGCTGCAAAAGGTGACTCTACAAAGTATTGCCTTTGGGCTGTTTATAGTTATGCACGCTCAAATGTTCTTCTTTTTTTGGTCTTATTTCATGTTTGTCTCACAATAAAAAATATTTTGCACCTTCAAAGTGTTAGGCATGTTGTGTAAATCAAATGATACAACCCCCCCCCCAAAACAAATCTATTTTAATTCCAGGTTGTAAGACAACCAAATTGGAAAAATGTCAAGGGTGGTGAACACTTTCAGGAAGACACTACACTGTACACAATGAACCTGTGTTACGCTTGGTGATCTCTGTTTCAAATTAACATCGTTGGTGCCGACGTGGATAACAATATCTCTATACCCTCGCCAGTTTTAGTCTCAGCCAGCACCCTCTTCAGATCAGCTTTTATGTAAACAATGTATGATCGCTAGATTATTATTTTTAAGTCTAATATTGCAGGTTATGGAGTCGCCAATGACTAGGTTTTTAAATTTGTCAGAGCTAAATGGTAGGAGGCTTTGGTGGCGCGTGGAGGAGAAACCTGAGCAGTCTCGGCCTCTTGACTCGTTGCTTCATGGAGAGAACCGGTTGAAATAGTGTCGGCTGAATGAGCAACACCGACTGAGGATGGAACAGCATCTGTGCTACCGATTGGGGGGGGGGGGTTTATATTACTATCTGTACTTACTGACGGCACAAACGCGGTTTCATCCTTTCCTACACTGAAATTACCCTTGCCTAACGATTGCGTCTGAAGCTGGGCTTGCAGCACAGCTATCCTCAACATAAGGCGATAGTTCTCATGTATATTATGAGTACAGCTCTGGGCATAGTGCTGATGGTCTTTTGCCTGATGTTATTGTACCAGGGTATAAGGTTAGAGAGGGGTTGGGTTAGCTGTGTGAGTCCCTGCTGACCAGCCCCAGCTCTGGGCATAGTGCTGATGGTCTTTTGCCTGATGTTATTGTACCAGGGTTAAAGGTTAGAGAGGGGTTGGGGTACCTGTGTGAGTCCCTGCTGACCAGCCCCAGTTCTGGGCATTGCGCTGATGATCTTGCCTGGTGTCCCGGTGCCTGGTGTCATCATCTTAGTGGTGATAATGGTAATGGGGGACTTCATACCACTTCCTGTCACTCCTGACCAGACAACAGATTAAATACATTTAGTAACAGGAAGTTATTGTCATATGCAGACACATTTAAACATGAGCCATGTGGTTGCATCAATGGGCCACTGTGAAAACGCTCTACAAAAATCCCAAAATGTAGTGCTGACTATGAATCAAACGATCCAAGAAGGAAAAAAACACTCAACATTTGTAAAGCCCTCTTTAACAATATTTTAAAATCACAAATTGACTTTCAATTGATTGATGAATTGGTTGATGTTTCGGAAGCAGACAGGACTGACCTGCTTGTCCGATGGCAGACATAGGTATGGTCTTGATGATGTGCGTGCCAGGCTTGGTGGTGGTGGGCATGCCGCTGTAGGATAGGATGGTGGGCTTGCCCCCCGCGGTCCCGGCCTGGGACGTAGTGATGATGGTGGTGGGCTTGCCATCCGCTGAGGTCACCAGCTTCAGGATGGTTCCCGCCGGGAGGGGACCTTTCGTCTGGTTTGAAAAGAAGGCGATAAGAGGGGTTTCAGGATTTAGGGGTCGGAGGTCAAGATAGAGGGGTTCAGGGTTAGGGGTCAGAGGACAAGATAGAGGGGTTTCAGGGTTTAGGGGTCAGAGGTCAAGATAGAGGGGTTCAGGGTTAGGGGTCAGAGGTCAAGATAGAGGTGGAAGCTGACATACAACAAGAAACATGGTCCTTCGAGACGGATATCTCAGGTTGTTTGACTGATCCCGTGCATCAGAATCCTGTACTGATCGCGTACTGGACTAGGCTGATCGCGTACTGGACTAGGCTGATCGCGTACTGGACTAGGCTGATGCCGCACTGGACTAGGCTGATGCCGCACTGGACTAGGCTGATGCCGCACTGGACTAGGCTGATGCCGCACTGGACTAGGCTGATGCCGTACTGGACTAGGCTGATCCCGTACTGGACTAGGCTGATCCCGTACTGGACTAGGCTGATCCCGTACTGGACTAGGCTGTCAAGAGATTTTCCCATCAGAGTCGTGGAGACAAACCCTAAATCGGGGATGGGCAACTCTCCGGTCTTCGTGGGCCTGATTGGTGGCACAATTTTGCCCCAGTGCCTGCAAATACACTAATCAAGGTCTTTGGTTTCAAATGTAATTTGTTTAAATCAGATGCATTTGCTAGGGATGGGGAAAAAGTGAGACACCAATCAGGCCCTCGATGACCGAGTTAACACATCCCCGAACTAAATGACCCAGATTATACTTTTAACTAACTCAGTTAAGAATTCTTAAGATTCTTATTTTCAATGACGGCCTAGGAACAGTGGGTTAACTGCCTGTTCAGGGGCAGAACGACAGATGTGTACCTCGTCAGCTCGGGGATTTGATCCAGCAACCTTTTGGTTACTAGTCCAACACTCAAACCACTAGGCTACCCTGTCGCCCCAAAACTAAGGGAAAGGGGATAACTAGTCAGTTGCACAACTGAATGCATTCAACTGAAATGTGTCTTCCGCATTTAACCCAACCCCTCTGAATCAGAGAGGTGCGGGGGGGGGGGGGGGGGGGGCTGCCTTAATCGACATCCACGTCTTCGGCGCCTGGGGAACAGGCGGGGGGGGCAGAATGACAGATTTTTTTTTTAACGCTGTCAGCTCGGGGATTCGAACCAGCAACCTTTCGGGTTACTGGCCCAACGCTCTAACCACTAAGCTACCTGACTACTGACCTGTATGATGTGCTGGAGGCTGGAGCCAGCCTGTCCAGTCACCGCTCCTGTCTGACCAGGCTTGGTCTGGACCACGGACATCACCTTCCCCAGGTTGGACAGGTTAGACAGCTAGAGGACAGGAAGTAGGAGAGAGAGACTGGTCAAAACAACACATCTTACCTTATCAAGATCGACCCATCAAAAACCTAATATAATATATTCCACTTAGCAGACGCTTTCGCGTGACTTTTATCAAGATAGGCCAATTTAAATGTCAAATTTATTTTATTTTATTTATTTCACCTTTATTTAGATAATATCGTACATAGGTGGGTGTGGTTGTACTTACATGGCTGAGGAAACTATGTATTTTACATGTGTCACTAATGAAATGAATTAATTAATGGAAATTAGATGTTTTTATTTAAAGCAACTTCCATACTGTACATGTTTAATATGTGACCCCCCCCGTGGGGAGAATGGACTGTTCCACTGTACATGTTTAATATGTGACCCCCCCCCCCGTGGGGAGAATGGACTGTTCTACTGTACATGTTTAATATGTGACCCCCCCATGGGGATAATGGACTGTTCTACTGTACATGTTTAATATGTGACCCCCCCGTGGGGAGAATGGACTGTTCCACTGTACATGTTTAATATGTGACCCCCCCCATGGGGAGAATGGACTGTTCTACTGTACATGTTTAATGTTTAATATGTGACCCCCCCCCCATGGGGAGAATGGACTGTTCTACTGTACATGTTTAATATGTGACCCCCCCCCCGTGGGGAGAATGGACTGTTCTACTGTACATGTTTAATATGTGACCCCCCCCCCCCGTGGGGAGAATGGACTGTTCTACTGTACATGTTTAATATGTGACCCCCCCGTGGGGAGAATGGACTGTTCTACTGTACGTTTAATATGTGACCCCCCCCCGTGGGGAGAATGGGCTGTTCCACTGTACATGTTTAATATGTGACCCCCCCCATGGAGGGAATGGACTGTTCTGTATTTAATATGTGACCCCCCCATGGGGATAATGGACTGTTCCACTGTACATGTTTAATATGTGAGGCAGGGAATGGACTGTTCTGTGTTTAATATGTGACCCTCCCATGGGGATAATGGACTGTTCCACTGTACATGTTTAATATGTTAGGGGGGAATGGACTGTTCTGTGTTTAATATGTGACCCTCCCATGGGGATAATGGACTGTTCCACTGTACATGTTTAATATGTGACCCTCCCATGGGGATAATGGACTGTTCCACTGTAAATGTTTAATATGTGAGGGGGGAATGGACTGTTCCACTGTACATGTTTAATATGTGAGGGGGGAATGGACTGTTCCACTGTACATGTTTAATATGTGAGGGGGGAATGGACTGTTCTGTGTTTAATATGTGACCCTCCCATGGGGATAATGGACTGTTCCACTGTCCATGTTTAATATGTGACCCCCCCATGGGGATAATGGACTGTTCCACTGTACATGTTTAATATGTGAGGGGGGAATGGACTGTTCCACTGTACATGTTTAATATGTGACCCCCCCATGGGGATAATGGACTGTTCCACTGTACATGTTTAATATGTGAGGGGGGAATGGACTGTTCCACTGTCCATGTTTAATATGTGACCCCCCATGGGGATAATGGACTGTTCCACTGTCCATGTTTAATATGTGAGGGGGGAATGGACTGTTCCACTGTCCATGTTTAATATGTGACCCCCCATGGGGATAATGGACTGTTCCACTGTACATGTTTAATATGTGAGGGGGGAATGGACTGTTCCACTGTCCATGTTTAATATGTGACCCCGACTGTTCCACTGTACATGTTTAATATGTGAGGGGGGAATGGACTGTTCTGTGTTTAATATGTGACCCTCCCATGGGGATAATGGACTGTTCCACTGTACATGTTTAATATGTGAGGGGGGAATGGACTGTTCTGTGTTTAATATGTGACCCTCCCATGGGGATAATGGACTGTTCCACTGTACATGTTTAATATGTGAGGGGGGAATGGACTGTTCCACTGTCCATGTTTAATATGTGACCCCCCATGGGGATAATGGACTGTTCCACTGTACATGTTTAATATGTGAGGGGGGAATGGACTGTTCTGTGTTTAATATGTGACCCTCCCATGGGGATAATGGACTGTTCCACTGTCCATGTTTAATATGTGAGGGGGGAATGGACTGTTCTGTGTTTAATATGTGACCCTCCCATGGGGATAATGGACTGTTCCACTGTACATGTTTAATATGTGAGGGGGGAATGGACTGTTCCACTGTCCATGTTTAATATGTGACCCTCCCATGGGGATAATGGACTGTTCCACTGTACATGTTTAATATGGGAGGGGGGAATGGACTGTTCTGTGTTTAATATGTGACCCTCCCATGGGGATAATGGACTGTTCCACTGTACATGTTTAATATGGGAGGGGGGAATGGACTGTTCTGTGTTTAATATGTGACCCTCCCATGGGGATAATGGACTGTTCCACTGTAAATGTTTAATATGTGAGGGGGGAAAGGACTGTTCTGTGTTTAATATGTGACCCTCCCATGGGGATAATGGACTGTTCTACTGTCCATGTTTAATATTTGACCCCCCCCATGGGGATAATGGACTGTTCCACTGTACATGTTTAATATGTGAGGGGGGAATGGACTGTTCTGTGTTTAATATGTGACCCTCCCATGGGGATAATGGACTGTTCCACTGTAAATGTTTAATATGTGAGGGGGGAAAGGACTGTTCTGTGTTTAATATGTGACCCTCCCATGGGGATAATGGACTGTTCCACTGTACATGTTTAATATGTGAGGGGGGAATGGACTGTTCTGTGTTTAATATGTGACCCTCCCATGGGGATAATGGACTGTTCCACTGTACATGTTTAATATGTGACCCCCCCATGGGGATAATGGACTGTTCTACTGTACATGTGGGGGGAATGTGTGAGGGGGGAATGGACTGTTCATGTAAAAGACAACAGAAGACATCCTAACTAACCCAATGCTGCACGTCCTTCCCAGACATCACTTTGTTTTGACCCTGGTTGGCCGCGGTCAGCTTAGAACAGGGGCACAAAACAGACGCAGTGAGTCCCTGCTAAAACCAGGGGTGTGGGCATGTCACAAAACAGACGCAGTGAGTCCCTGCTAAACCCAGGGGTGTGGGCATGTCACAAAACAGACGCAGTGAGTCCCTGCTAAACCCAGGGGTGTGGGCATGTCACAAAACTGGAGTCAATGAGATAAGACAGCTAACTTGCTTAGCTTCAATATTCAGATTTGTTTTAAAAACATATTGTATAGGAAGGATGCATGAAATGGGAATTGGGATTAATTCAAACCAACAATTTTTACAACCCATATTCCAAGTTTAGCTTTGGCACAAGCAGAAAAACATGCCAGAAAAACTAAAAGTTATTTCTGAATTATACAAGTTATTTCATTATTATCATTAATATTGTTATTAAATGGTTTAATTAAATTGATTGAAAACAACATCTATCTATTTTTTCTGAATATTTCTCAAAGTTAGCCGGCCAATTTATGGATCCTGCTAAGGCAACTAAACAACATCTTACCAGTGTTCCACCTCCCCCCATAGTAAGGGGGCTCTTGACAAGGGTGATTGTCTTGGTGACTCCTCCCACTACCGTGGTAACCACCTGGTGTTGCTGGGCAACCGTCACCGTGCCAGACTTGTGCACGGTGATGATAGGGCGAGAAGGCGTTCCGGGTGTGACAACACCTGACGTGCCCACCTGAGCCGCAGCAGTCTTCAGCATGCGGGTTGCTGGGTTACTAACCTAGGGAGGACAACACCGGGTGAGAGACACACAGACAGAGAGACAGGAGAGAGAGAGAGTAGTTAGAAGACACAGCCAAGACAGCCCCTATAGCATTCAGAAGGCACCGCCACGACAGCTCCTATAGCGTTCAGAAGGCACGGCCAAGACATCCCCTATAGCATTCAGAAGGCACGGCCAAGACAGCCCCTATAGCATTTAGAAGGACAGCCAAGACAGCCCCTATAGCATTTAGAAGGCACGGCCAAGACAGCCCCTATAGCATTCAGAAGGCACGGCCAAGACAGCCCCTATAGCATTCAGAAGGCACGGCCAAGACATCCCCTATACCATTTAGAAGGCACGGTCAAGACAGCTCCTATAGCATTTAGAAGGCTCGGTCAAGACAGCCCCTATAGCATTTAGAAGGACAGCCAAGACAGCCCCTATAGCATTTAGAAGGCACAGACAAGACAGCCCCTATAGCATTTAGAAGGCACGGCCGATACATTGCTTCACTCTACGTGGTACAGTAGGTAACGTGGGTATTGGACCACAGCCATGATAAACAAAAATCACTCTAGTGTTCATAATTAACAGCAGAGGTTTACATGGTGTGTGTGCGTGTTACTATTCGTCCAGGGATCTCTTACCATAACAGGCGAGGCTACTTTGACAGTCTGTGAACCGGGGCTCATGGCCACGGTCTTGACCATAGTAGCACCAGCTGGAAGCTGCATGGTGGCCGTGGAGGGCGGGATCTTCTGTGTGGCAGCAGCCGCTGCAGCCAACGCAGCCATGCCACTCATCTGAGGGCTGCTGCCCATTGGCTGAGGGGGGGAGAGCAGACAAGTACAAAATAATTACAATTATTAACATTTATAAATCACTGTTTTACAAGAAAGATCTCAAAGTGCATAAAGTTTGGTTATTCATAGGACTAGAGAATATGGAATAGAAGGACGTAAACTGGTTGTGCATGAATCAGCCCTGGGATAACTATAGTTTTAACTAGGACTTATGGAAATATATTTCCTTTATAATTTCCCCCTTACCCTACCACCCCTCCCCTAGTTAGAGTAAACCAATGGACAACAACACTGAGGCTTCTATTTCCTGGTTATACACACACACACTACATAAATAATGTAAAATATACGTCCCGTGAAATTTTAAGGAGTATTTCTGTCTGTAATAAAGCACAATCGTAGGGAAACACTCATTCTGATTGGCTGGGCCTGGCTCCCCAGTGGGCGGGCCTGGCTCCCCAGTGGGCGGGCCTGGCTCCCCAGTGGGCGGGCCTATCTCCCCAGTGGGCGGGCCTATCTCCCCAGTGGGCGGGCCTGGCTCCCCAGTGGGCGGGCCTATGCCCTTCAAGGCCCAGTCATGTGAAATACATAGATTAGGGCCCCAATTAATTTATTTCCAATTGACTGATTTCCTTATATGAACTTTAACACAGTAAAATGTTAGAACTTGTTGCATGTTGCGTTTATATTTGTGTTCAGTGTCTCCGAAGACCATCCTGCTTTGATATCTAGCTGCCATATGTTTTTTCCATGGTGCCGTTTCACAAAAGTTCTGAATGTTTCTATTCATATAGCTTCTACAGTTTGTAGATGAACGCCATTGCTAAGATAAGTCAAGAGTCAAATCGATCAATACTATCATGATCAAAATCACCCAGCAGTGTTATTTACAGAGTAAATAATGCATTTGTTTTCGTTCCAGTGCTTTTCTGAAGACAAAAAGGAATTCTAAAGGTTGGAACATTATTGATGTTTTATGTTAAAAACATCCTAAAGATTTATTCAATACATCGTTTGACATGTTTCTAAAGGACTGTAAACGGAACTTTTCAAGTTTTTGTCTGGACAAAGTGCCTGCGCCTCATGAAGATGGATTACTGGGCTGAACACGCTAACAACAAGTGGCTATATGGACATAAATGATGGACTTTATGGAACAAATCAAATAATTTGTTGTCGAACTGGGATTCCTGGGAGTGCCTTCTGATGAAGATCATCAAAGGTAAGTGAATATTTATGGTGTTGTTTCTAACTTTGTTGACTCATGGTGGATATTTCTCTGGCTGTTTTGGGCTCTGAGTGCCGTTCTCAGATTATGCTTTTTCAGTAAAGTTTTTGAAAAATCTGACATAGCGGTTGCATTAAGGAGAAGTCTATCTTTTATCAATGTTTATTATGAGTATTTCTGCAAACTCACCGGATGTTTTGGAATCAAACATTACTGCACGTAAGGCACCAATGTAAACTGAGATTTTTGGATATAAATATGCACATTATCGAACAAAACATGCATGTATTGTGTAACATGATGTCCTATGAGTGCCATCTGATGAAGATCAAAGGTTATTGATTCATTTTCTCTCTATTTCTGCTTTTTGTGACTCCTCTCTTTGGCTGGAAAAATGGCTGTGTTTTTCTGTGACTTGGCTCTGACCTAACATAATCATGTGGTGTGCTTTCGCTGTAAAGCCTTTTTGAAATCGGACACGATGGGTAGATTAACAAGATGTTTATCTTTCATTTGCTGTATTGGACTTGATATGTTAAAAGTTACATATTTCTAAAAAATATTTTTTTGAATTTCGCGCGCTGCCTTCTCAGCGGAATGTTGTCGAGGGGTTCCGCCCTAGAAAGGTATATTTAGGTACTATTTAACTGTGCTAGAATGCTTAAAAAGACCGCAAAAAATATATATATAGGCATCGTTTTTTTTGAGCAAGGAAAAGATCAGATATCGGTCAAAAATATAATATCGGTGCATCACTAAACGTAACAAAACGTGGAAAAAGCCAAGGGTTCTGAATACTTTCCGAATGCACTGCACCTCAACTTACATGCCATCCAGTATATCAAATAAAGTTTGGTTTACTTCCACTGGTATGTCATCCAGCCCTGGAGTTCGGTATACTTCCACTGGTATGCCATCCAGACCTGGAGTTTTCCCCCAGACTTAAAGGCTTTAATTGCCTCAAGAAGTTCCTCCTCTGTAATTAGGCCTTCACTTGAGTCTCTGTATAGCTGTTAATTTTATACTATTATTAGAAAAAAATACCCTTACCATTAACTTTAAGTTAGTGGAGATGGAGGAGAATGAAATGAGAACATATGTTTAAAAGGTACTTTGCTTCCTCTTCTAAAATATTGTTTGGTGAATCCTGGGTGACTCCATTTGTAACAAGTAAATCATATATTTGGAAGTATTTCTATGTTGAAGATTTTTTTCTATATTTTTTTTTAAAGAATTCGGTGGATTTTTTCATCCAGTTCACTTTATTTTTTTAATAGCGCTTAAATATTTTATACACTTGATATTTTATTACGTCCCTTAATTTATTTTTGTTTTTCCTCTAACTTATTCTGAGCCTTTACGGTGAAGTTTTTATTGCTTATCCATCTATACTTTTAGTTCCTCTGTTTGAGATTAACTCTTTTTACCTAAATATTTGTTGTTTTAAAATAAAGAAGAAGAGGAGTATTGGATTGCATGGCCACTTAAGGTACATTTTAAGTGTCCCGTACAGTAATTTATAAAAGCCGTGTTGGGTTTACTACCTTTTTAATTTGGGCGTTTTTTTATTGTTCAGAAATGTGGTGGGTCGTCTCTTCGTTTCTCAGGACTTTATCCTGCTGACTGTTCCAAATGTCCGAAACTGAATTTGGTCCGATGGTCCTCTGCACCATCGTCTTGGAACGCCTTACAAAATACTTTAAAACTGGAAAAACTTGTCCCCGATTGGTGTTTTTAAATCACTGATGAAGGATTTTGAGGCTGATTCCCCTGACCTGTCAATGTTTTTAATTTGCTGTTTTGGATTTTGTTATACTCTTGTGAATTCTATGGTTTTTTACTAGATTACTTGTAGTTTTTCCATGTTTGTCTGTAATTTTTGTAATGACTTGGTGCTGCCTAAATAAAATAAAAAAGGGGGGATCTGTTGTATCTATTTTACGTAGGGAAAAAAAGTCCCTTAAATTCTTCTGTCTAGCTTAAAAACAATGTCATCCAGTAGGCTTTCCAACACATACATTCTCTATGAGTATTGTGTATACCAACGATGTGATTAGTTAGGGGACAGAATGCTGTCAATCAACACTAACTTTTGCGGGCCAGCAAAAATGACATGGGTAGTCAAGACGACTAGCTTGATCGAGCCTCTGCCATGTATATCTCACTAGGTCAGGATATTAAACCTCCATGTATATCTCACTAGGTCAGGATATTAAACCTCCATGTATATCTCACTAGGTCAGGATATTAAACCTCCTCCATGTATATCTCACTAGGTCAGGATATTAAACCTCCATGTATATCTGACTAGGTCAGGATATTAAACCTCCACGTATATCTCACTAGGTCAGGATATTAAACCTCCTCCATGTATATCTCACTAGGTCAGGATATTAAACCTCCTCCATGTATATCTCACTAGGTCAGGATATTAAACCTCCTCCATGTATATCTCACTAGGTCAGGATATTAAACCTCCTCCATGTATATCTCACTAGGTCAGGATATTAAACCTCCTCCATGTATATCTCACTAGGTCAGGATATTAAACCTCCTCCATGTATATCTCACTAGGTCAGGGTATTAAACCTCCTCCATGTATATCTCACTAGGTCAGGATATTAAACCTCCTCCATGTATATCTCACTAGGTCAGGATGTTAAACCTCCTCCATGTATATCTCACTAGGTCAGGGTATTAAACCTCCTCCATGTATATCTCACTAGGTCAGGGTATTAAACCTCCATGTATATCTCACTAGGTCAGGATATTAAACCTCCATGTATATCTAACTAGGTCAGGATATTAAACCTCCTCCATGTATATCTCACTAGGTCAGGGTATTAAACCTCCATGTATATCTCACTAGGTCAGGATATTAAACCTCCATGTATATCTCACTAGGTCAGGATATTAAACCTCCATGTATATCTCACTAGGTCAGGATATTAAACCTCCTCCATGTAGATCTCACTAGGTCAGGATATTAAACCTCCTCCATGTACATCTCACTAGGTCAGGATATTAAACCTCCTCCATGTACATCTCACTAGGTCAGGATATTAAACCTCCTCCATGTATATCTCACTAGGTCAGGATATTAAACCTCCTCCATGTATATCTCACTAGGTCAGGATATTAAACCTCCATGTATATCTCACTAGGTCAGGATATTAAACCTCCTCCATGTATATCTCACTAGGTCAGGATATTAAACCTCCATGTATATCTCACTAGGTCAGGATATTAAACCTCCTCCATGTATATCTCACTAGGTCAGGATATTAAACCTCCTCCATGTATATCTCACTAGGTCAGGATATTAAACCTCCATGTATATCTCACTAGGTCAGGATATTAAACCTCCTCCATGTATATCTCACTAGGTCAGGATATTAAACCTCCATGTATATCTCACTAGGTCAGGATATTAAACCTCCTCCATGTAT
>NW_027259435.1:0-15000 GCF_045791955.1 Oncorhynchus clarkii lewisi
CACTTTTTGAGATTGGCTTTCGCTTACGGCCACACAGGCCTGAGTACGCCTGATCTCGTCCGATCTCGGAAGCTAAGCAGGGTCGGGCCTGGTTAGTACTTGGATGGGAGACCGCCTGGGAATACCAGGTGCTGTAGCTTTTTGTCACTGCCTTGTGGAATTTCAACTCTTTGTCCGTTTTTTCCCACAAGGCTGAAATATGTGCCCTCGCTTTGAAATAAGTAAGCAAGGTTAGTTTGTATTTCATCCAACAATCTGTGCTACAAATTATGGCTACAGTATATGCAATTTCTTCCACTTTTTGAGTCCAAAGATGCTTATCTAAATGGTGAAAATGCAACAGCTGTTAATCAGGCTCACTTTGACTTTACATAGTGCACCAAGAGATAGTTTCTCGCTTACGGCCACACCGGCCTGAGTACGCCTGATCTCGTCCGATCTCGGAAGCTAAGCAGGGTCGGGCCTGGTTAGTACTTGGATGGGAGACCGCCTGGGAATACCAGGTGCTGTAAGCTTTTTGTCACTGCCTTGTGGAATTTCAACTCTTTGTCCGTTTTTTCCCACAAGGCTGAAATATGTGCCCTCGCTTTGAAATAAGTAAGCAAGGTTAGTTTGTATTTCATCCAACAATCTGTGCTACAAATTATGGCTACAGTATATGCAATTTCATCCACTTTTTGAGATTGGCTTTCGCTTACGGCCACACCGGCCTGAGTACGCCTGATCTCGTCCGATCTCGGAAGCTAAGCAGGGTCGGGCCTGGTTAGTACTTGGATGGGAGACCGCCTGGGAATACCAGGTGCTGTACGCTTTTTGTCACTGCCTTGTGGAATTTCAACTCTTTGTCCGTTTTTTCCCACAAGGCTGAAATATGTGCCCTCGCTTTGAAATAAGTAAGCAAGGTTAGTTTGTATTTCATCCAACAATCTGTGCTACAAATTATGGCTACAGTATATGCAATTTCATCCACTTTTTGAGATTGGCTTTTGCTTACGGCCACACCGGCCTGAGTACGCCTGATCTCGTCCGATCTCGGAAGCTAAGCAGGGTCGGGCCTGGTTAGTACTTGGATGGGAGACCGCCTGGGAATACCAGGTGCTGTACGCTTTTTGTCACTGCCTTGTGGAATTTCAACTCTTTGTCCGTTTTTTCCCACAAGGCTGAAATATGTGCCCTCGCTTTGAAATAAGTAAGCAAGGTTAGTTTGTATTTCATCCAACAATCTGTGCTACAAATTATGGCTACAGTATATGCAATTTCATCCACTTTTTGAGATTGGCTTTCGCTTACGGCCACACCGGCCTGAGTACGCCTGATCTCGTCCGATCTCGGAAGCTAAGCAGGGTCGGGCCTGGTTAGTACTTGGATGGGAGACCGCCTGGGAATACCAGGTGCTGTAAGCTTTTTGTCACTGCCTTGTGGAATTTCAACTCTTTGTCCGTTTTTTCCCACAAGGCTGAAATATGTGCCCTCGCTTTGAAATAAGTAAGCAAGGTTAGTTTGTATTTCATCCAACAATCTGTGCTACAAATTATGGCTACAGTATATGCAATTTCATCCACTTTTTGAGATTGGCTTTCGCTTACGGCCACACCGGCCTGAGTACGCCTGATCTCGTCCGATCTCGGAAGCTAAGCAGGGTCGGGCCTGGTTAGTACTTGGATGGGAGACCGCCTGGGAATACCAGGTGCTGTAAGCTTTTTGTCACTGCCTTGTGGAATTTCAACTCTTTGTCCGTTTTTTCCCACAAGGCTGAAATATGTGCCCTCGCTTTGAAATAAGTAAGCAAGGTTAGTTTGTATTTCATCCAACAATCTGTGCTACAAATTATGGCTACAGTATATGCAATTTCATCCACTTTTTGAGATTGGCTTTCGCTTACGGCCACACCGGCCTGAGTACGCCTGATCTCGTCCGATCTCGGAAGCTAAGCAGGGTCGGGCCTGGTTAGTACTTGGATGGGAGACCGCCTGGGAATACCAGGTGCTGTACGCTTTTTGTCACTGCCTTGTGGAATTTCAACTCTTTGTCCGTTTTTTCCCACAAGGCTGAAATATGTGCCCTCGCTTTGAAATAAGTAAGCAAGGTTAGTTTGTATTTCATCCAACAATCTGTGCTACAAATTATGGCTACAGTATATGCAATTTCATCCACTTTTTGAGATTGGCTTTCGCTTACGGCCACACCGGCCTGAGTACGCCTGATCTCGTCCGATCTCGGAAGCTAAGCAGGGTCGGGCCTGGTTAGTACTTGGATGGGAGACCGCCTGGGAATACCAGGTGCTGTAAGCTTTTTGTCACTGCCTTGTGGAATTTCAACTCTTTGTCCGTTTTTTCCCACAAGGCTGAAATATGTGCCCTCGCTTTGAAATAAGTAAGCAAGGTTAGCAATCTGTGCTACAAATTATGGCTACAGTATATGCAATTTCTTCCACTTTTTGAGTGACACAAAGATGCTTATCTAAATGGTGAAAATGCAACAGCTGTTAATCAGGCTCACTTTGACTTTACATAGTGCACCAAGAGATAGTTTCTCGCGTACGGCCACACCGGCCTGAGTACGCAACTGTTGATTGACGCAGGTGTGAGTGATTGCGCTGAGACTGAGTGTTTGTTTTAGAGAGTTTGTGTTGGAGTTTTGAGCTTTTTGAAGTACAATATCTTTTTGTAAATTGATTAAGTTAGATTTATAGTTTGGGGTTGTTCCCCGGCAGCATATTGCTGTTTGGGGGACTTTCCTCCTGTCGTTATTCGGATGGATACAATGGCTTTGACCAACGCTGGAAAAAAGACTACGAACAAAGGAAACATGGATAATGGCGCTGCAGCAAGACAGGCGCAAAAATATGAAAAGAATTTAACAGTGGCTGTGGAAATTATGGGAGAAGAGAAGATTACAATGATGGAGGTATTGAGAGGGATTAAAGAAGTTTGTGGACTGGTCTGCGGCTGTCGGGTCAAAGATGAAAAGCGATTTGAAGTGACGCTGTCAAGTGCGAGAGGGAAAGAAAAACTGATAGATGGATTTAAAATCCGGAGCTGTCGAATCATGGCAAAGGATCTATCGCTGGATGAGATGGTTGTATCCTTCTTAAACCTCCCAGTATATATTACAGACGAGGACATCACAGAGCGGCTAAGAGCATGGGGTGTGTCTGCTATATCGCCGGTGAAAAGGCGCTACTGGCCGGGGACGGACATTGCTGATGGGACGCGCTTCTGTAAAGTTAGGTTCACAGACACTGTGCGCTCGTTGCCATATTCTGCCAAATTTGAAACGTTGGAAGGGGCTGAGTACTTCAGAGTAATACACGATCGGCAGGTCAAGGTCTGTAGGCTGTGTATCCAGCCAGGGCACGTGCTACGAGAGTGCCCTGATTTCGCATGTCATAAGTGTGGTGAGCAGGGGCATTACGCACGAGAGTGCAATGGGAGGAGAGAGCGAGGTTGTGTTGGATGCGGGAGGGGTGTAGCGCAGTGCTCCTGTCCCCATGGGGAAGGTGCTCAGGACTGGGCATCACAGGATTTCAGCGCAAATAGTGTCGTGGAGGAGAACGAGGTGGAGGAAGCTGGGGAGGAAACTGGCATGAGTGAGCAACCCCAGGGAGAGAAGGAGGACGAAGAACAGAGGCAGCCAGAGGAGGAAGTGGAGACGGAGCCTTGTACTGAAGGAAGGGAGGCACCCAAGGATGGAGGGATAAGCTCAAGCCTAGACGATGTAGAGTTGGAGGGCGATCCTCGTGGAGAGGGGGGCTCCTCTAGGGAGGTGGATAATGCAAGGGATGACTCTCGCAAACGTAAAGAGTCTGAAGAAGAGCTGTCGGAGGAAGATTTGGAGTACATAAAATCAATGCGTTGGGATAGTAAAAGGAACATGATAACCAAGAAGAAAAAGAAGAAAAAAGATCAATCATGATGGACTGGATTCATCCCCTCTTTATAGTCATAATGGTGAGAGTTGTATCTATTAACACCAATGGACTTCGTAGCAAAGAAAAGCTAGAGCTGGTGTTGGAAGCCTTCTCTGCGGATATATTATGTCTTCAGGAGACCCATTGGACTGAGCCGTATATGGATAATGTAAGGCAGAGATGGAATGGACTAATGTACGTGAGTAATGGTACTGTGCGGGCATGTGGGGTAGCTATTTTGGTAAAACATGACGTTGTGTCTAACTTAAATTTGTTATGTGCTGACACTGTGGGTCGAATGGTGGGAGTGGGTTTCACTTATCAAGATATGGAGTACTCGTTGTACAATGTCTATGCTCCTAATAATGAAATTGAGAGGAGGGTTATGTTTATGTCTATGGGAGGATTATGTGGGAAAAACTGTTTGCTTGTTGGGGATTTTAATGTATGGATGGATAGGCTAGATGCCTCAAGTAGCGCACATTTTAGCTCTGACTCATCTCGGGGAGCGCTATTAAGGCTAATGAGGGATGAGGATTGGGTGGATATATGGAGGGAGAGGAATCCAGATAAGCGGGTGTTCTCTCGAAGACAAGTGGTGAGGGGTGAGCTCAAGCAGTCACGTATAGATTTGTGTCTCACTCATAGAGAGGTTGCGCACTTGGTTGTGGGGGTAAAGTATTCACACACATTTTTTAGTGACCATGATGCTCTGCTTTTCAGGCTGGGTGCATCAGGGGAGGGGAGGGGGGGTGGTTTGTGGTGTCTTAATGCCAGTATGCTGAAGGATGAGGTGTTTAGGGCAGCAGTGAAAGAGTGTGTGAATGACGCCGTGTCAGATCCTTTATTTGAGTCGGATGTGAGTGTGTGGTGGGAAGGATTAAAAGGGGAGTTCAAGCGGCTGGCAATATCTAGTGCAAGACGGGCAAATGTGACAAGGAGGAGGGAGGAGGGGATTCTTAAATCTCGCCTGTTATTGGAGTTAGAAAAGGTAGAAAACTGCCCAGGCTATGATGTGACAGAGTACCTGAGGGTGAGGGAGGAGTTGAGGGTCGTAGAGAGGCACAGGTGCATGGGGGCAGTGGTGAGGAGTAGAGCACAGTATGTGGTGGAGGGGGAGAGAAATACTGCTTTTTTCCTGGGGTTAGAAAGGAGGAAGCAGGAAAGGAGTTTTCTAACTGAGCTGATAAATGAGAGGGGGGAGAGGGTGACAGATCTGGAAGGAATTTTGAATACAGTGCATTCTTTTTATAAGGGCTTATTTACGTCGGGTGGGGTAGATGAAGTGTGTATGAGAAGAGTGCTAGACGCAGTAGAGGCTAGGGTGTCGACTGAGGATGTAGAGATGTGTGATGCTGATTTTACATTGGCAGAGGTTAAAGCTGCCATATTGGGCCTGAACTTGAATAAGAGCCCGGGTTCAGATGGTCTTACTGCAGAGTTTTACCGTGAGTTTAGTGACATACTGGCCCCACTAATGCTGCGTGTGTATGTGTGTATGGAGGAGAAGAGGGTAGTCCCTGAATCTTTAGCTATGGGTGTGTTGACTGTGTTATACAAAGGGAAGGGGAGCAGACTGAAATTAGAGAACTACAGACCAATAACCCTTTTGAACTCCGACAATAAGGTGCTTGCGAAGATAATGGCTAATAGGTTGAATAAGGTGATGGGAAGCATCATAGCACCTACTCAGGCCTATGGAGTTCCGGGGCGGGATGTAGTGGACACCCTCTGCACTATCCGGGATGTGGTGAAGCAGATGGGGGAGGTGGGTGGGGCGGTGCTCTGTCTAGATCTGAATAAAGCCTTTGATCGGGTGGAGCATCGGTTCCTGTTAGAGGCCTTGGAAAGATTTGGGTTCGGGCCTCGTCTTAAAGGATGGGTGAAGCTTTTGTATGGGTCAGCGTGCAGTGTCGTGAAATGTAATGGTGTGCTGACTGATCCTTTTCCCCTGGGCAGGTCTGTTAGGCAGGGTTGTCCATTGTCTGCACTACTATACAGCGTCTCAGTAGAGCCTTTAGCGGCGTTTGTAAAGCGGAATGGAGGAGTGCATGGAGTGGACCTCCCGGGGGGAGGCGTCAGTGTACTGCATCATTATGCTGATGACACCACCTGTACTTTGCGGGATGGAGAGAGTGTGAATTGTCTGATGAAGTGTTTTGATGTGTATGGGAGAGCTTCTGGGGCTAAGGTGAATGTAGAAAAGTCTCAAATGTTATGTGCTGATGATACTGTTATGTCTACATGTAACATTCCTTTTAAGACTGTTAAGGGGCATGTGAGAATTTTGGGTGTGAATATTGGGGTAGATGAGCGGGAGGCGAGGGACTTAACTTGGACAGGGGTGATTAATAAAATAAAGACGACTCTGAATTACTGGAAACAAAGGAAATTAAAATTGAGGGGGAAAGTGGTTGTGGTGAATGCATTGTTAATGTCAAAATGTGTGTATACCTTAGGGGTTATGGACATGCCTGTATGGGCTCTGAAGGGAATTAATAATTTAATGTCTGATTTCCTGTGGGGTGGGAAGGGGGTGAAGATTGCTCATGATGTAATGATAGCAGATTATGATAGGGGTGGTTTGAGATTAATAGATCTGGAGGTGAAGTTAAAAGCCATGAGGGTGAAGAGAGTACAACGGTTTTTGTATGGGGAGGAGGGTCAGGGGTGGAAGGAGTTTTTCAGGCATTGGTTGCATAGGAGTGGAGGTTGTGGAGATTATGGGTTGTTAATGTGTTTCAAGCCCAGCATGTATGCAGAGGTGCCTGAGTTTTATCAGGAGGTGTTCAGGGCCTGGGCGGAGTTCTTACCGCAAGTAAGTTATGAGTGTGACTCTATTGGGGTGATTTTGAATATACCAGTTTTTCTGAACCCAATGCTGAAATCAGAGGGAAAGATGCTGGAGAGTAAGGTAATAATGAAGGCGGGTATGATAAGACTGAGGGACTTTAGGTATGAGGTGGTGCCAGGGTTCCTGCCTGAGCAGGCGATCGTAGATACTGTCTGGGGGGTAGATGAGGATGTCAGGAAAGGGATGGTGTTGAGAATGTATGATAGGATAAAGGAGTGTGTTCCAGGGGAGTGGGTGAGGCTGTTGGACAATCATTTGAGTAATGGAGTCTTAGAGACCTTGCCTGTGTTGCAGGTGAAATGTGGGGAGAAAATGCAAGCCTTATCCTCTACCCAGGTGAGGGCCGTATACTGGGCGCTTATTACCAGGAAGGTCAGGGCGCCTGCATCGGAGAAAGTGTGGAGGCAAGTTTTTCCAGGGATGGAAGTTGAGAGGTTGTGGGAAAACATGGTAGTGAGGCTCAATAGTATTGAATGTACCCATTTTGATTTTATGTTGAGGCACAACCGTGTTTTTACCAAGGTGGTGTTACATCAGGTAGACAGGTCAGTGTCTCGTGTGTGTGATGTATGCACAGATAAAGATGAAAATCTGATGCACATGATGTTTGAATGTGTTGATGTAGCTGGGTTCCATGTGAGGTTGAGGGACATGTTAGAAAGGTACTGGGGAGAAGAGTTAATGGGTGGGGTTGATTGGAGGTGTTTGGTATTGTTTGGAGTGGGTCAGCATGTGAAGGGGGGGAATATTGTATTATTGAATTTTTTGCTGTCACATGCAAGGTATGCAGTATATATAAGGAGGAACTTGGCAAGGTTTGAGGAAAAGAGGGTGACAGTGTGGAAGGTGTTTGAAGGCTTGGTAAGGAAGGATGTAGGATTGATGTATAGGTCTAAGCAGGAGGATTTTGAGAGGGTGTTTATGAAGGATTGTGGATTTATTGCTGTGGGGGAGGATGGTGGATTGGTGTATGGGTTTTGATGTGTAACATTTTGGAGATTTCAGTACAAATTTGAAAGAATTGTTTTGAGAATGTCTTAGTTTCTACTTGATAAGGAGGTGCTTTGAACACTCTCTATTCTTGTGGAATGTGGTTTAGCAAAGTATTGTATGCAATGGTAGTAGTACGCCTGATCTCGTCCGATCTCGGAAGCTAAGCAGGGTCGGGCCTGGTTAGTACTTGGATGGGAGACCGCCTGGGAATACCAGGTGCTGTAAGCTTTTTGTCACTGCCTTGTGGAATTTCAACTCTTTGTCCGTTTTTTCCCACAAGGCTGAAATATGTGCCCTCGCTTTGAAATAAGTAAGCAAGGTTAGTTTGTATTTCATCCAACAATCTGTGCTACAAATTATGGCTACAGTATATGCAATTTCATCCACTTTTTGAGATTGGCTTTCGCTTACGGCCACACCGGCCTGAGTACGCCTGATCTCGTCCGATCTCGGAAGCTAAGCAGGGTCGGGCCTGGTTAGTACTTGGATGGGAGACCGCCTGGGAATACCAGGTGCTGTAAGCTTTTTGTCACTGCCTTGTGGAATTTCAACTCTTTGTCCGTTTTTTCCCACAAGGCTGAAATATGTGCCCTCGCTTTGAAATAAGTAAGCAAGGTTAGTTTGTATTTCATCCAACAATCTGTGCTACAAATTATGGCTACAGTATATGCAATTTCATCCACTTTTTGAGATTGGCTTTCGCTTACGGCCACACCGGCCTGAGTACGCCTGATCTCGTCCGATCTCGGAAGCTAAGCAGGGTCGGGCCTGGTTAGTACTTGGATGGGAGACCGCCTGGGAATACCAGGTGCTGTAAGCTTTTTGTCACTGCCTTGTGGAATTTCAACTCTTTGTCCGTTTTTTCCCACAAGGCTGAAATATGTGCCCTCGCTTTGAAATAAGTAAGCAAGGTTAGTTTGTATTTCATCCAACAATCTGTGCTACAAATTATGGCTACAGTATATGCAATTTCATCCACTTTTTGAGCAACATTGGCTTTGCACCAAGAGATAGCTTACGGCCACACCGGCCTGAGTACGCCTGATCTCGTCCGATCTCGGAAGCTAAGCAGGGTCGGGCCTGGTTAGTACTTGGATGGGAGACCGCCTGGGAATACCAGGTGCTGTAAGCTTTTTGTCACTGCCTTGTGGAATTTCAACTCTTTGTCCGTTTTTTCCCACAAGGCTGAAATATGTGCCCTCGCTTTGAAATAAGTAAGCAAGGTTAGTTTGTATTTCATCCAACAATCTGTGCTACAAATTATGGCTACAGTATATGCAATTTCATCCACTTTTTGAGATTGGCTTTTGCTTACGGCCACACCGGCCTGAGTACGCCTGATCTCGTCCGATCTCGGAAGCTAAGCAGGGTCGGGCCTGGTTAGTACTTGGATGGGAGACCGCCTGGGAATACCAGGTGCTGTAAGCTTTTTGTCACTGCCTTGTGGAATTTCAACTCTTTGTCCGTTTTTTCCCACAAGGCTGAAATATGTGCCCTCGCTTTGAAATAAGTAAGCAAGGTTAGTTTGTATTTCATCCAACAATCTGTGCTACAAATTATGGCTACAGTATATGCAATTTCTTCCACTTTTTGAGTGACACAAAGATGCTTATCTAAATGGTGAAAATGCAACAGCTGTTAATCAGGCTCACTTTGACTTTACATAGTGCACCAAGAGATAGTTTCTCGCTTACGGCCACACCGGCCTGAGTACGCCTGATCTCGTCCGATCTCGGAAGCTAAGCAGGGTCGGGCCTGGTTAGTACTTGGATGGGAGACCGCCTGGGAATACCAGGTGCTGTAAGCTTTTTGTCACTGCCTTGTGGAATTTCAACTCTTTGTCCGTTTTTTCCCACAAGGCTGAAATATGTGCCCTCGCTTTGAAATAAGTAAGCAAGGTTAGTTTGTATTTCATCCAACAATCTGTGCTACAAATTATGGCTACAGTATATGCAATTTCATCCACTTTTTGAGATTGGCTTTTGCTTACGGCCACACCGGCCTGAGTACGCCTGATCTCGTCCGATCTCGGAAGCTAAGCAGGGTCGGGCCTGGTTAGTACTTGGATGGGAGACCGCCTGGGAATACCAGGTGCTGTACGCTTTTTGTCACTGCCTTGTGGAATTTCAACTCTTTGTCCGTTTTTTCCCACAAGGCTGAAATATGTGCCCTCGCTTTGAAATAAGTAAGCAAGGTTAGTTTGTATTTCATCCAACAATCTGTGCTACAAATTATGGCTACAGTATATGCAATTTCATCCACTTTTTGAGATTGGCTTTCGCTTACGGCCACACCGGCCTGAGTACGCCTGATCTCGTCCGATCTCGGAAGCTAAGCAGGGTCGGGCCTGGTTAGTACTTGGATGGGAGACCGCCTGGGAATACCAGGTGCTGTACGCTTTTTGTCACTGCCTTGTGGAATTTCAACTCTTTGTCCGTTTTTTCCCACAAGGCTGAAATATGTGCCCTCGCTTTGAAATAAGTAAGCAAGGTTAGTTTGTATTTCATCCAACAATCTGTGCTACAAATTATGGCTACAGTATATGCAATTTCATCCACTTTTTGAGATTGGCTTTCGCTTACGGCCACACCGGCCTGAGTACGCCTGATCTCGTCCGATCTCGGAAGCTAAGCAGGGTCGGGCCTGGTTAGTACTTGGATGGGAGACCGCCTGGGAATACCAGGTGCTGTAAGCTTTTTGTCACTGCCTTGTGGAATTTCAACTCTTTGTCCGTTTTTTCCCACAAGGCTGAAATATGTGCCCTCGCTTTGAAATAAGTAAGCAAGGTTAGTTTGTATTTCATCCAACAATCTGTGCTACAAATTATGGCTACAGTATATGCAATTTCATCCACTTTTTGAGATTGGCTTTCGCTTACGGCCACACCGGCCTGAGTACGCCTGATCTCGTCCGATCTCGGAAGCTAAGCAGGGTCGGGCCTGGTTAGTACTTGGATGGGAGACCGCCTGGGAATACCAGGTGCTGTACGCTTTTTGTCACTGCCTTGTGGAATTTCAACTCTTTGTCCGTTTTTTCCCACAAGGCTGAAATATGTGCCCTCGCTTTGAAATAAGTAAGCAAGGTTAGTTTGTATTTCATCCAACAATCTGTGCTACAAATTATGGCTACAGTATATGCAATTTCATCCACTTTTTGAGATTGGCTTTCGCTTACGGCCACACCGGCCTGAGTACGCCTGATCTCGTCCGATCTCGGAAGCTAAGCAGGGTCGGGCCTGGTTAGTACTTGGATGGGAGACCGCCTGGGAATACCAGGTGCTGTAAGCTTTTTGTCACTGCCTTGTGGAATTTCAACTCTTTGTCCGTTTTTTCCCACAAGGCTGAAATATGTGCCCTCGCTTTGAAATAAGTAAGCAAGGTTAGTTTGTATTTCATCCAACAATCTGTGCTACAAATTATGGCTACAGTATATGCAATTTCTTCCACTTTTTGAGTGACACAAAGATGCTTATCTAAATGGTGAAAATGCAACAGCTGTTAATCAGGCTCACTTTGACTTTACATAGTGCACCAAGAGATAGTTTCTCGCTTACGGCCACACCGGCCTGAGTACGCCTGATCTCGTCCGATCTCGGAAGCTAAGCAGGGTCGGGCCTGGTTAGTACTTGGATGGGAGACCGCCTGGGAATACCAGGTGCTGTAAGCTTTTTGTCACTGCCTTGTGGAATTTCAACTCTTTGTCCGTTTTTTCCCACAAGGCTGAAATATGTGCCCTCGCTTTGAAATAAGTAAGCAAGGTTAGTTTGTATTTCATCCAACAATCTGTGCTACAAATTATGGCTACAGTATATGCAATTTCATCCACTTTTTGAGATTGGCTTTCGCTTACGGCCACACCGGCCTGAGTACGCCTGATCTCGTCCGATCTCGGAAGCTAAGCAGGGTCGGGCCTGGTTAGTACTTGGATGGGAGACCGCCTGGGAATACCAGGTGCTGTAAGCTTTTTGTCACTGCCTTGTGGAATTTCAACTCTTTGTCCGTTTTTTCCCACAAGGCTGAAATATGTGCCCTCGCTTTGAAATAAGTAAGCAAGGTTAGTTTGTATTTCATCCAACAATCTGTGCTACAAATTATGGCTACAGTATATGCAATTTCATCCACTTTTTGAGATTGGCTTTCGCTTACGGCCACACCGGCCTGAGTACGCCTGATCTCGTCCGATCTCGGAAGCTAAGCAGGGTCGGGCCTGGTTAGTACTTGGATGGGAGACCGCCTGGGAATACCAGGTGCTGTAAGCTTTTTGTCACTGCCTTGTGGAATTTCAACTCTTTGTCCGTTTTTTCCCACAAGGCTGAAATATGTGCCCTCGCTTTGAAATAAGTAAGCAAGGTTAGTTTGTATTTCATCCAACAATCTGTGCTACAAATTATGGCTACAGTATATGCAATTTCATCCACTTTTTGAGATTGGCTTTCGCTTACGGCCACACCGGCCTGAGTACGCCTGATCTCGTCCGATCTCGGAAGCTAAGCAGGGTCGGGCCTGGTTAGTACTTGGATGGGAGACCGCCTGGGAATACCAGGTGCTGTAAGCTTTTTGTCACTGCCTTGTGGAATTTCAACTCTTTGTCCGTTTTTTCCCACAAGGCTGAAATATGTGCCCTCGCTTTGAAATAAGTAAGCAAGGTTAGTTTGTATTTCATCCAACAATCTGTGCTACAAATTATGGCTACAGTATATGCAATTTCATCCACTTTTTGAGATTGGCTTTCGCTTACGGCCACACCGGCCTGAGTACGCCTGATCTCGTCCGATCTCGGAAGCTAAGCAGGGTCGGGCCTGGTTAGTACTTGGATGGGAGACCGCCTGGGAATACCAGGTGCTGTACGCTTTTTGTCACTGCCTTGTGGAATTTCAACTCTTTGTCCGTTTTTTCCCACAAGGCTGAAATATGTGCCCTCGCTTTGAAATAAGTAAGCAAGGTTAGTTTGTATTTCATCCAACAATCTGTGCTACAAATTATGGCTACAGTATATGCAATTTCATCCACTTTTTGAGATTGGCTTTCGCTTACGGCCACACCGGCCTGAGTACGCCTGATCTCGTCCGATCTCGGAAGCTAAGCAGGGTCGGGCCTGGTTAGTACTTGGATGGGAGACCGCCTGGGAATACCAGGTGCTGTAAGCTTTTTGTCACTGCCTTGTGGAATTTCAACTCTTTGTCCGTTTTTTCCCACAAGGCTGAAATATGTGCCCTCGCTTTGAAATAAGTAAGCAAGGTTAGTTTGTATTTCATCCAACAATCTGTGCTACAAATTATGGCTACAGTATATGCAATTTCTTCCACTTTTTGAGTAATCAGGCTCACTTTGACTTTACATAGTGCACCAAGAGATAGTTTCTCGCTTACGGCCACACCGGCCTGAGTACGCCTGATCTCGTCCGATCTCGGAAGCTAAGCAGGGTCGGGCCTGGTTAGTACTTGGATGGGAGACCGCCTGGGAATACCAGGTGCTGTAAGCTTTTTGTCACTGCCTTGTGGAATTTCAACTCTTTGTCCGTTTTTTCCCACAAGGCTGAAATATGTGCCCTCGCTTTGAAATAAGTAAGCAAGGTTAGTTTGTATTTCATCCAACAATCTGTGCTACAAATTATGGCTACAGTATATGCAATTTCATCCACTTTTTGAGATTGGCTTTCGCTTACGGCCACACCGGCCTGAGTACGCCTGATCTCGTCCGATCTCGGAAGCTAAGCAGGGTCGGGCCTGGTTAGTACTTGGATGGGAGACCGCCTGGGAATACCAGGTGCTGTACGCTTTTTGTCACTGCCTTGTGGAATTTCAACTCTTTGTCCGTTTTTTCCCACAAGGCTGAAATATGTGCCCTCGCTTTGAAATAAGTAAGCAAGGTTAGTTTGTATTTCATCCAACAATCTGTGCTACAAATTATGGCTACAGTATATGCAATTTCATCCACTTTTTGAGATTGGCTTTCGCTTACGGCCACACCGGCCTGAGTACGCCTGATCTCGTCCGATCTCGGAAGCTAAGCAGGGTCGGGCCTGGTTAGTACTTGGATGGGAGACCGCCTGGGAATACCAGGTGCTGTAAGCTTTTTGTCACTGCCTTGTGGAATTTCAACTCTTTGTCCGTTTTTTCCCACAAGGCTGAAATATGTGCCCTCGCTTTGAAATAAGTAAGCAAGGTTAGTTTGTATTTCATCCAACAATCTGTGCTACAAATTATGGCTACAGTATATGCAATTTCATCCACTTTTTGAGATTGGCTTTCGCTTACGGCCACACCGGCCTGAGTACGCCTGATCTCGTCCGATCTCGGAAGCTAAGCAGGGTCGGGCCTGGTTAGTACTTGGATGGGAGACCGCCTGGGAATACCAGGTGCTGTACGCTTTTTGTCACTGCCTTGTGGAATTTCAACTCTTTGTCCGTTTTTTCCCACAAGGCTGAAATATGTGCCCTCGCTTTGAAATAAGTAAGCAAGGTTAGTTTGTATTTCATCCAACAATCTGTGCTACAAATTATGGCTACAGTATATGCAATTTCATCCACTTTTTGAGATTGGCTTTCGCTTACGGCCACACCGGCCTGAGTACGCCTGATCTCGTCCGATCTCGGAAGCTAAGCAGGGTCGGGCCTGGTTAGTACTTGGATGGGAGACCGCCTGGGAATACCAGGTGCTGTAAGCTTTTTGTCACTGCCTTGTGGAATTTCAACTCTTTGTCCGTTTTTTCCCACAAGGCTGAAATATGTGCCCTCGCTTTGAAATAAGTAAGCAAGGTTAGTTTGTATTTCATCCAACAATCTGTGCTACAAATTATGGCTACAGTATATGCAATTTCATCCACTTTTTGAGATTGGCTTTCGCTTACGGCCACACCGGCCTGAGTACGCCTGATCTCGTCCGATCTCGGAAGCTAAGCAGGGTCGGGCCTGGTTAGTACTTGGATGGGAGACCGCCTGGGAATACCAGGTGCTGTACGCTTTTTGTCACTGCCTTGTGGAATTTCAACTCTTTGTCCGTTTTTTCCCACAAGGCTGAAATATGTGCCCTCGCTTTGAAATAAGTAAGCAAGGTTAGTTTGTATTTCATCCAACAATCTGTGCTACAAATTATGGCTACAGTATATGCAATTTCATCCACTTTTTGAGATTGGCTTTCGCTTACGGCCACACCGGCCTGAGTACGCCTGATCTCGTCCGATCTCGGAAGCTAAGCAGGGTCGGGCCTGGTTAGTACTTGGATGGGAGACCGCCTGGGAATACC
>NW_027259436.1:0-10000 GCF_045791955.1 Oncorhynchus clarkii lewisi
CAATCTGCATCCATCGTGATTTCTTAAAGTGTCTAAAAAGCACTCAAGGACGGCCCTGACAGAGACAGGGCCGTAGTAGGGTACTCCCCTAGCGGGCTATATCAATAGAATGACGGGTAAAAGTATTTAAAACCGTTTTTAAAATTTTGGGTGACCAGGTGCACGTTTTCAATCACCAGGTGCACGGAGGAAAATGAGCATTTGCATCCATAGTCATATTTTAAACCGTCCATAAAGCACTCAGGGCCGGCCCTGAGAGAGAGAGAGAGAGAGAGAGAAAAAAAAATAAAAATCATACCTTCCATAAATAATTCGGACCGGCCCCCATTGAAAAGGTCCGTAGTAGGGTGCATCATTATCGGACATGAATATATGGAACACCGCTAAGCGCATTGAGAACCATGATTTGGGTGACCAGGTGCACGTTTTCAATCACCAGTTGCACGGAGGATTAATAGCAATCTGCATCCATCATGATTTCTTAAAGTGTCCATAAAGCACTAAGGACGGCCCCGACCGAGACAGGGCCTTAGTGGGGTGCTCCCATAGCGGGGAATAATGACAGGAGTGCCTTTAAATTCATTTTGAACCATATTTAATATTTTGGGTGACCAGGTGCACATTTCAAATCACCAGTTGCACAGAGGATTAATAGCAATCTGCATCCATCGTGATTTCTTAAAGTGTCTAAAAAGCACTCAAGGACGGCCCTGACAGAGACAGGGCCGTAGTAGGGTACTCCCCTAGCGGGCTATATCAATAGAATGACGGGTAAAAGTATTTAAAACCGTTTTTAAAATTTTGGGTGACCAGGTGCACGTTTTCAATCACCAGGTGCACGGAGGAAAATGAGCATTTGCATCCATAGTCATATTTTAAACCGTCCATAAAGCACTCAGGGCCGGCCCTGAGAGAGAGAGAGAGAGAGAGAGAAAAAAAAAAAAAATCATACCTTCCATAAATAATTCGGACCGGCCCCCATTGAAAAGGTCCGTAGTAGGGTGCATCATTATCGGACATGAATATATGGAACACCGCTAAGCGCATTGAGAACCATGATTTGGGTGACCAGGTGCACGTTTTCAATCACCAGTTGCACGGAGGATTAATAGCAATCTGCATCCATCATGATTTCTTAAAGTGTCCATAAAGCACTAAGGACGGCCCCGACCGAGACAGGGCCTTAGTGGGGTGCTCCCATAGCGGGGAATAATGACAGGAGTGCCTTTAAATTCATTTTGAACCATATTTAATATTTTGGGTGACCAGGTGCACATTTCAAATCACCAGTTGCACAGAGGATTAATAGCAATCTGCATCCATCGTGATTTCTTAAAGTGTCCATAAAGCACTAAGGACGGCCCCGACCGAGACAGGGCCTTAGTGGGGTGCTCCCATAGCGGGGAATAATGACAGGAGTGCATTTAAATTCATTTTGAACCATATTTAATATTTTGGGTGACCAGGTGCATATTTCAAATCACCAGTTGCACAGAGGATTAATAGCAATCTGCATCCATCGTGATTTCTTAAAGTGTCTAAAAAGCACTCAAGGACGGCCCTGACAGAGACAGGGCCGTAGTAGGGTACTCCCCTAGCGGGCTATATCAATAGAATGACGGGTAAAAGTATTTAAAACCGTTTTTAAAATTTTGGGTGACCAGGTGCACGTTTTCAATCACCAGGTGCACACGGAGGAAAATGAGCATTTGCATCCATAGTCATATTTTAAACCGTCCATAAAGCACTCAGGGCCGGCCCTGTCCATAAAGCACTCAGGGCCGGCCCTGAGAGAGAGAGAGAGAGAGAGAGAGAGAAAAAAAAATAAAAATCATACCTTCCATAAATAATTCGGACCGGCCCCCATTGAAAAGGTCCGTAGTAGGGTGCATCATTATCGGACATGAATATATGGAACACCGCTAAGCGCATTGAGAACCATGATTTGGGTGACCAGGTGCACGTTTTCAATCACCAGTTGCACGGAGGATTAATAGCAATCTGCATCCATCATGATTTCTTAAAGTGTCCATAAAGCACTAAGGACGGCCCCGACCGAGACAGGGCCTTAGTGGGGTGCTCCCATAGCGGGGAATAATGACAGGAGTGCCTTTAAATTCATTTTGAACCATATTTAATATTTTGGGTGACCAGGTGCACATGGTCCTTTTGGGTGACCAGGTGCACGCCGGTCTTTGGGTGACCAGGTGCACGCCGGTCTTTGGGTGACCAGGTGCACATGGTCCTTTTGGGTGACCAGGTGCACGCCGGCCTTTGGGTGACCAGGTGCACGCCGGCCTTTGGGTGACCAGGTGCACACGGTCCTTTTGGGTGACCAGGTGCACATGGTCCTTTTGGGTGACCAGGTGCACGCCGGTCTTTGGGTGACCAGGTGCACGCCGGTCTTTGGGTGACCAGGTGCACATGGTCCTTTTGGGTGACCAGGTGCACATGATCCTTTGGGTGACCAGGTGCACGCCGGCCTTTGGGTGACCAGGTGCACATGGTCCTTTTGGGTGACCAGGTGCACGCCGGCCTTTGGGTGACCAGGTGCACGCCGGCCTTTGGGTGACCAGGTGCACATGGTCCTTTTGGGTGACCAGGTGCACATGATCCTTTGGGTGACCAGGTGCACGCCGGCCTTTGGGTGACCAGGTGCACATGGTCCTTTTGGGTGACCAGGTGCACAAGTTCCATTTGGGTGACCAGGTGCACGCCGGCCTTTGGGTGACCAGGTGCACATGATCCTTTGGGTGACCAGGTGCACGCCGGCCTTTGGGTGACCAGGTGCACATGGTCCTTTTGGGTGACCAGGTGCACAAGTTCCATTTGGGTGACCAGGTGCACAAGTTCCATTTGGGTGACCAGGTGCACAAGTTCCATTTGGGTGACCAGGTGCACGCGGTTCATAACAGCGCGGTTATCTGCTTTAATGTCCGAGGAGGGGTGCTTAAGTGTGGGTGCCCTGGTTCACCTGGTATGCAAGGTTGTGGAGGTGGGGGGGGGGGTCCCCTGCTGGTATCATCCCCGAAATAGAGGGGTGATACCCGGGTGGTGAGTAAGGGCCTACCAGCCTGGAGGTCAATAGCTCCAGGGGGTAAGCTCTACTGTCATGTCCGTAAATAGAGTGGTGTTACCCGGGTTTTGAACCATATTTTAATTTTTGGGTTACCAGATGCACACGGGTCTTTTGGAAAACAATCACAATCTGCATCCATCGTAATATATGAAACTGTATATAAAGCACTGAAGGACGGCCCTGACCGAGAGAGGGCCGTAGTAGGGCACTCCCCTAGCGGGCTATATCAATAGAATGACCGGTAAAATGATTTAAAACAGTTTTATAATTTTTGGGTGACCAGGTGCACGTTTTCAATCACCAGGTGCACGGAGGAAAATGAGCATTTGCATCCATAGTCATATTTTAAACCGTCCATAAAGCACTCAGGGCCGGCCCTGAGAGAGAGAGAGAGAGAGAGAGAAAAAAAAATAAAAATCATACCTTCCATAAATAATTCGGACCGGCCCCCATTGAAAAGGTCCGTAGTAGGGTGCATCATTATCGGACATGAATATATGGAACACCGCTAAGCGCATTGAGAACCATGATTTGGGTGACCAGGTGCACGTTTTCAATCACCAGTTGCACGGAGGATTAATAGCAATCTGCATCCATCATGATTTCTTAAAGTGTCCATAAAGCACTAAGGACGGCCCCGACCGAGACAGGGCCTTAGTGGGGTGCTCCCATAGCGGGGAATAATGACAGGAGTGCCTTTAAATTCATTTTGAACCATATTTAATATTTTGGGTGACCAGGTGCACATTTCAAATCACCAGTTGCACAGAGGATTAATAGCAATCTGCATCCATCGTGATTTCTTAAAGTGTCTAAAAAGCACTCAAGGACGGCCCTGACAGAGACAGGGCCGTAGTAGGGTACTCCCCTAGCGGGCTATATCAATAGAATGACGGGTAAAAGTATTTAAAACCGTTTTTAAAATTTTGGGTGACCAGGTGCACGTTTTCAATCACCAGGTGCACGGAGGAAAATGAGCATTTGCATCCATAGTCATATTTTAAACCGTCCATAAAGCACTCAGGGCCGGCCCTGAGAGAGAGAGAGAGAGAGAGAGAAAAAAAAATAAAAATCATACCTTCCATAAATAATTCGGACCGGCCCCCATTGAAAAGGTCCGTAGTAGGGTGCATCATTATCGGACATGAATATATGGAACACCGCTAAGCGCATTGAGAACCATGATTTGGGTGACCAGGTGCACGTTTTCAATCACCAGTTGCACGGAGGATTAATAGCAATCTGCATCCATCATGATTTCTTAAAGTGTCCATAAAGCACTAAGGACGGCCCCGACCGAGACAGGGCCTTAGTGGGGTGCTCCCATAGCGGGGAATAATGACAGGAGTGCATTTAAATTCATTTTGAACCATATTTAATATTTTGGGTGACCAGGTGCATATTTCAAATCACCAGTTGCACAGAGGATTAATAGCAATCTGCATCCATCGTGATTTCTTAAAGTGTCTAAAAAGCACTCAAGGACGGCCCTGACAGAGACAGGGCCGTAGTAGGGTACTCCCCTAGCGGGCTATATCAATAGAATGACGGGTAAAAGTATTTAAAACCGTTTTTAAAATTTTGGGTGACCAGGTGCACGTTTTCAATCACCAGGTGCACGGAGGAAAATGAGCATTTGCATCCATAGTCATATTTTAAACCGTCCATAAAGCACTCAGGGCCGGCCCTGAGAGAGAGAGAGAGAGAGAGAGAGAGAAAAAAAAATAAAAATCATACCTTCCATAAATAATTCGGACCGGCCCCCATTGAAAAGGTCCGTAGTAGGGTGCATCATTATCGGACATGAATATATGGAACACCGCTAAGCGCATTGAGAACCATGATTTGGGTGACCAGGTGCACGTTTTCAATCACCAGTTGCACGGAGGATTAATAGCAATCTGCATCCATCATGATTTCTTAAAGTGTCCATAAAGCACTAAGGACGGCCCCGACCGAGACAGGGCCTTAGTGGGGTGCTCCCATAGCGGGGAATAATGACAGGAGTGCCTTTAAATTCATTTTGAACCATATTTAATATTTTGGGTGACCAGGTGCACATTTCAAATCACCAGTTGCACAGAGGATTAATAGCAATCTGCATCCATCGTGATTTCTTAAAGTGTCCATAAAGCACTAAGGACGGCCCCGACCGAGACAGGGCCTTAGTGGGGTGCTCCCATAGCGGGGAATAATGACAGGAGTGCATTTAAATTCATTTTGAACCATATTTAATATTTTGGGTGACCAGGTGCATATTTCAAATCACCAGTTGCACAGAGGATTAATAGCAATCTGCATCCATCGTGATTTCTTAAAGTGTCTAAAAAGCACTCAAGGACGGCCCTGACAGAGACAGGGCCGTAGTAGGGTACTCCCCTAGCGGGCTATATCAATAGAATGACGGGTAAAAGTATTTAAAACCGTTTTTAAAATTTTGGGTGACCAGGTGCACGTTTTCAATCACCAGGTGCACGGAGGAAAATGAGCATTTGCATCCATAGTCATATTTTAAACCGTCCATAAAGCACTCAGGGCCGGCCCTGAGAGAGAGAGAGAGAGAGAGAGAAAAAAAAATAAAAATCATACCTTCCATAAATAATTCGGACCGGCCCCCATTGAAAAGGTCCGTAGTAGGGTGCATCATTATCGGACATGAATATATGGAACACCGCTAAGCGCATTGAGAACCATGATTTGGGTGACCAGGTGCACGTTTTCAATCACCAGTTGCACGGAGGATTAATAGCAATCTGCATCCATCATGATTTCTTAAAGTGTCCATAAAGCACTAAGGACGGCCCCGACCGAGACAGGGCCTTAGTGGGGTGCTCCCATAGCGGGGAATAATGACAGGAGTGCCTTTAAATTCATTTTGAACCATATTTAATATTTTGGGTGACCAGGTGCACATTTCAAATCACCAGTTGCACAGAGGATTAATAGCAATCTGCATCCATCGTGATTTCTTAAAGTGTCTAAAAAGCACTCAAGGACGGCCCTGACAGAGACAGGGCCGTAGTAGGGTACTCCCCTAGCGGGCTATATCAATAGAATGACGGGTAAAAGTATTTAAAACCGTTTTTAAAATTTTGGGTGACCAGGTGCACGTTTTCAATCACCAGGTGCACGGAGGAAAATGAGCATTTGCATCCATAGTCATATTTTAAACCGTCCATAAAGCACTCAGGGCCGGCCCTGAGAGAGAGAGAGAGAGAGAGAGAGAGAGAAAAAAAAATAAAAATCATACCTTCCATAAATAATTCGGACCGGCCCCCATTGAAAAGGTCCGTAGTAGGGTGCATCATTATCGGACATGAATATATGGAACACCGCTAAGCGCATTGAGAACCATGATTTGGGTGACCAGGTGCACGTTTTCAATCACCAGTTGCACGGAGGATTAATAGCAATCTGCATCCATCATGATTTCTTAAAGTGTCCATAAAGCACTAAGGACGGCCCCGACCGAGACAGGGCCTTAGTGGGGTGCTCCCATAGCGGGGAATAATGACAGGAGTGCCTTTAAATTCATTTTGAACCATATTTAATATTTTGGGTGACCAGGTGCACATTTCAAATCACCAGTTGCACAGAGGATTAATAGCAATCTGCATCCATCGTGATTTCTTAAAGTGTCCATAAAGCACTAAGGACGGCCCCGACCGAGACAGGGCCTTAGTGGGGTGCTCCCATAGCGGGGAATAATGACAGGAGTGCATTTAAATTCATTTTGAACCATATTTAATATTTTGGGTGACCAGGTGCATATTTCAAATCACCAGTTGCACAGAGGATTAATAGCAATCTGCATCCATCGTGATTTCTTAAAGTGTCTAAAAAGCACTCAAGGACGGCCCTGACAGAGACAGGGCCGTAGTAGGGTACTCCCCTAGCGGGCTATATCAATAGAATGACGGGTAAAAGTATTTAAAACCGTTTTTAAAATTTTGGGTGACCAGGTGCACGTTTTCAATCACCAGGTGCACGGAGGAAAATGAGCATTTGCATCCATAGTCATATTTTAAACCGTCCATAAAGCACTCAGGGCCGGCCCTGAGAGAGAGAGAGAGAGAGAGAGAAAAAAAAATAAAAATCATACCTTCCATAAATAATTCGGACCGGCCCCCATTGAAAAGGTCCGTAGTAGGGTGCATCATTATCGGACATGAATATATGGAACACCGCTAAGCGCATTGAGAACCATGATTTGGGTGACCAGGTGCACGTTTTCAATCACCAGTTGCACGGAGGATTAATAGCAATCTGCATCCATCATGATTTCTTAAAGTGTCCATAAAGCACTAAGGACGGCCCCGACCGAGACAGGGCCTTAGTGGGGTGCTCCCATAGCGGGGAATAATGACAGGAGTGCCTTTAAATTCATTTTGAACCATATTTAATATTTTGGGTGACCAGGTGCACATTTCAAATCACCAGTTGCACAGAGGATTAATAGCAATCTGCATCCATCGTGATTTCTTAAAGTGTCCATAAAGCACTAAGGACGGCCCCGACCGAGACAGGGCCTTAGTGGGGTGCTCCCATAGCGGGGAATAATGACAGGAGTGCATTTAAATTCATTTTGAACCATATTTAATATTTTGGGTGACCAGGTGCATATTTCAAATCACCAGTTGCACAGAGGATTAATAGCAATCTGCATCCATCGTGATTTCTTAAAGTGTCTAAAAAGCACTCAAGGACGGCCCTGACAGAGACAGGGCCGTAGTAGGGTACTCCCCTAGCGGGCTATATCAATAGAATGACGGGTAAAAGTATTTAAAACCGTTTTTAAAATTTTGGGTGACCAGGTGCACGTTTTCAATCACCAGGTGCACGGAGGAAAATGAGCATTTGCATCCATAGTCATATTTTAAACCGTCCATAAAGCACTCAGGGCCGGCCCTGAGAGAGAGAGAGAGAGAGAGAGAGAGAGAAAAAAAAATAAAAATCATACCTTCCATAAATAATTCGGACCGGCCCCCATTGAAAAGGTCCGTAGTAGGGTGCATCATTATCGGACATGAATATATGGAACACCGCTAAGCGCATTGAGAACCATGATTTGGGTGACCAGGTGCACGTTTTCAATCACCAGTTGCACGGAGGATTAATAGCAATCTGCATCCATCATGATTTCTTAAAGTGTCCATAAAGCACTAAGGACGGCCCCGACCGAGACAGGGCCTTAGTGGGGTGCTCCCATAGCGGGGAATAATGACAGGAGTGCCTTTAAATTCATTTTGAACCATATTTAATATTTTGGGTGACCAGGTGCACATTTCAAATCACCAGTTGCACAGAGGATTAATAGCAATCTGCATCCATCGTGATTTCTTAAAGTGTCCATAAAGCACTAAGGACGGCCCCGACCGAGACAGGGCCTTAGTGGGGTGCTCCCATAGCGGGGAATAATGACAGGAGTGCATTTAAATTCATTTTGAACCATATTTAATATTTTGGGTGACCAGGTGCATATTTCAAATCACCAGTTGCACAGAGGATTAATAGCAATCTGCATCCATCGTGATTTCTTAAAGTGTCTAAAAAGCACTCAAGGACGGCCCTGACAGAGACAGGGCCGTAGTAGGGTACTCCCCTAGCGGGCTATATCAATAGAATGACGGGTAAAAGTATTTAAAACCGTTTTTAAAATTTTGGGTGACCAGGTGCACGTTTTCAATCACCAGGTGCACGGAGGAAAATGAGCATTTGCATCCATAGTCATATTTTAAACCGTCCATAAAGCACTCAGGGCCGGCCCTGAGAGAGAGAGAGAGAGAGAGAGAGAAAAAAAAATAAAAATCATACCTTCCATAAATAATTCGGACCGGCCCCCATTGAAAAGGTCCGTAGTAGGGTGCATCATTATCGGACATGAATATATGGAACACCGCTAAGCGCATTGAGAACCATGATTTGGGTGACCAGGTGCACGTTTTCAATCACCAGTTGCACGGAGGATTAATAGCAATCTGCATCCATCATGATTTCTTAAAGTGTCCATAAAGCACTAAGGACGGCCCCGACCGAGACAGGGCCTTAGTGGGGTGCTCCCATAGCGGGGAATAATGACAGGAGTGCATTTAAATTCATTTTGAACCATATTTAATATTTTGGGTGACCAGGTGCATATTTCAAATCACCAGTTGCACAGAGGATTAATAGCAATCTGCATCCATCGTGATTTCTTAAAGTGTCTAAAAAGCACTCAAGGACGGCCCTGACAGAGACAGGGCCGTAGTAGGGTACTCCCCTAGCGGGCTATATCAATAGAATGACGGGTAAAAGTATTTAAAACCGTTTTTAAAATTTTGGGTGACCAGGTGCACGTTTTCAATCACCAGGTGCACGGAGGAAAATGAGCATTTGCATCCATAGTCATATTTTAAACCGTCCATAAAGCACTCAGGGCCGGCCCTGAGAGAGAGAGAGAGAGAGAGAGAGAAAAAAAAATAAAAATCATACCTTCCATAAATAATTCGGACCGGCCCCCATTGAAAAGGTCCGTAGTAGGGTGCATCATTATCGGACATGAATATATGGAACACCGCTAAGCGCATTGAGAACCATGATTTGGGTGACCAGGTGCACGTTTTCAATCACCAGTTGCACGGAGGATTAATAGCAATCTGCATCCATCATGATTTCTTAAAGTGTCCATAAAGCACTAAGGACGGCCCCGACCGAGACAGGGCCTTAGTGGGGTGCTCCCATAGCGGGGAATAATGACAGGAGTGCATTTAAATTCATTTTGAACCATATTTAATATTTTGGGTGACCAGGTGCATATTTCAAATCACCAGTTGCACAGAGGATTAATAGCAATCTGCATCCATCGTGATTTCTTAAAGTGTCTAAAAAGCACTCAAGGACGGCCCTGACAGAGACAGGGCCGTAGTAGGGTACTCCCCTAGC
>NW_027259436.1:17500-31468 GCF_045791955.1 Oncorhynchus clarkii lewisi
AATTCGGACCGGCCCCCATTGAAAAGGTCCGTAGTAGGGTGCATCATTATCGGACATGAATATATGGAACACCGCTAAGCGCATTGAGAACCATGATTTGGGTGACCAGGTGCACGTTTTCAATCACCAGTTGCACGGAGGATTAATAGCAATCTGCATCCATCATGATTTCTTAAAGTGTCCATAAAGCACTAAGGACGGCCCCGACCGAGACAGGGCCTTAGTGGGGTGCTCCCATAGCGGGGAATAATGACAGGAGTGCATTTAAATTCATTTTGAACCATATTTAATATTTTGGGTGACCAGGTGCACATTTCAAATCACCAGTTGCACAGAGGATTAATAGCAATCTGCATCCATCGTGATTTCTTAAAGTGTCCATAAAGCACTAAGGACGGCCCCGACCGAGACAGGGCCTTAGTGGGGTGCTCCCATAGCGGGGAATAATGACAGGAGTGCATTTAAATTCATTTTGAACCATATTTAATATTTTGGGTGACCAGGTGCATATTTCAAATCACCAGTTGCACAGAGGATTAATAGCAATCTGCATCCATCGTGATTTCTTAAAGTGTCTAAAAAGCACTCAAGGACGGCCCTGACAGAGACAGGGCCGTAGTAGGGTACTCCCCTAGCGGGCTATATCAATAGAATGACGGGTAAAAGTATTTAAAACCGTTTTTAAAATTTTGGGTGACCAGGTGCACGTTTTCAATCACCAGGTGCACGGAGGAAAATGAGCATTTGCATCCATAGTCATATTTTAAACCGTCCATAAAGCACTCAGGGCCGGCCCTGAGAGAGAGAGAGAGAGAGAGAGAAAAAAAAATAAAAATCATACCTTCCATAAATAATTCAAATCAAATCAAATCAAATCAAATTTTATTTGTCACATACACATGGTTAGCAGATGTTAATGCGAGTGTAGCGAAATGCTTGTGCTTCTAGTTCCGACAATGCAGTAATAACAAGTAATCTAACTAACAATTCCAAAACTACTGTCTTGTACACAGTGTAAGGGGATAAAGAATATGTACATAAGGATATATGAATGAGTGATGGTACAGAGCAGCATAGGCAAGATACAGTAGATGGTATCGGGTACAGTATGTACAAATGAGATGAGTATGTAAACAAAGTGGCATAGTATAGTATAAAGTGGCTAGTGATACATGTATTACATAAGGATACCGTCGATGATATAGAGTACAGTATATACGTATGCGTATGAGATGAATAATGTAGGGTAAGTAACATTTATATAAGGTAGCATTGTTTAAAGTGGCTAGTGATATATTTACATCATTTCCCATCAATTCCCATTATTAAAGTGGCTGGAGTTGAGTCAGTGTCAGTGTGTTGGCAGCAGCCACTCAGTGTTAGTGGTGGCTGTTTAACAGTCTGATGGCCTTGAGATAGAAGCTGTTTTTCAGTCTCTCGGTCCCAGCTTTGATGCACCTGTACTGACCTCGCCTTCTGGATGATAGCGGGGTGAACAGGCAGTGGCTCGGGTGGTTGATGTCCTTGATGATCTTTATGGCCTTCCTGTGACATCGGGTGGTGTAGGTGTCCTGGAGGGCAGGTAGTTTGCCCCCGGTGATGCGTTGTGCAGACCTCACTACCCTCTGGAGAGCCTTACGGTTGAGGGCGGTGCAGTTGCCATACCAGGCGGTGATACAGCCCGCCAGGATGCTCTCGATTGTGCATCTGTAGAAGTTTGTGAGTGCTTTTGGTGACAAGCCGAATTTCTTCAGCCTCCTGAGGTTGAAGAGGCGCTGCTGCGCCTTCTTCACGATGCTGTCTGTGTGAGTGGACCAATTCAGTTTGTCTGTGATGTGTATGCCGAGGAACTTAAAACTTGCTACCCTCTCCACTACTGTTCCATCGATGTGGATAGGGGGGTGTTCCCTCTGCTGTTTCCTGAAGTCCACAATCATCTCCTTAGTTTTGTTGACGTTGAGTGTGAGGTTGTTTTCCTGACACCACACTCCGAGGGCCCTCACCTCCTCCCTGTAGGCCGTCTCATCGTTGTTGGTAATCAAGCCTACCACTGTTGTGTCGTCCGCAAACTTGATGATTGAGTTGGAGGCGTGCGTGGCCACGCAGTCGTGGGTGAACAGGGAGTACAGGAGAGGGCTCAGAACGCAACCTTGTGGGGCCCCAGTGTTGAGGATCAGCGGGGAGGAGATGTTGTTGCCTACCCTCACCACCTGGGGGCGGCCCGTCAGGAAGTCCAGTACCCAGTTGCACAGGGCGGGGTCGAGACCCAGGGTCTCGAGCTTGATGACGAGCTTGGAGGGTACTATGGTGTTGAATGCCGAGCTGTAGTCGATGAACAGCATTCTCACATAGGTATTCCTCTTGTCCAGATGGGTTAGGGCAGTGTGCAGTGTGGTTGAGATTGCATCGTCTGTGGACCTATTTGGGCGGTAAGCAAATTGGAGTGGGTCTAGGGTGTCAGGTAGGGTGGAGGTGATATGGTCCTTGACTAGTCTCTCAAAGCACTTCATGATGACGGATGTGAGTGCTACGGGGCGGTAGTCATTTAGCTCAGTTACCTTAGCTTTCTTGGGAACAGGAACAATGGTGGCCCTCTTGAAGCATGTGGGAACAGCAGACTGGTATAGGGATTGATTGAATATGTCCGTAAACACACCGGCCAGCTGGTCTGCGCATGCTCTGAGGGCGCGGCTGGGGATGCCATCTGGGCCTGCAGCCTTGCGAGGGTTAACACGTTTAAATGTCTTACTCACCTCGGCTGCAGTGAAGGAGAGACCGCATGTTTTCGTTGCAGGCCGTGTCAGTGGCACTGTATTGTCCTCAAAGCGGGCAAAAAAGTTATTTAGTCTGCCTGGGAGCAAGACATCCTGGTCCGTGACTGGGCTGGGTTTCTTCCTGTAGTCCGTGATTGACTGTAGACCCTGCCACATGCCTCTTGTGTCTGAGCAGTTGAATTGAGATTCTACTTTGTCTCTGTACTGGCGCTTAGCTTGTTTGATAGCCTTGCGGAGGGAATAGCTGCACTGTTTGTATTCGGTCATGTTACCAGACACCTTGCCCTGATTAAAAGCAGTGGTTCGCGCTTTCAGTTTCACACGAATGCTGCCATCAATCCACGGTTTCTGGTTAGGGAATGTTTTAATCGTTGCTATGGGAACGACATCTTCAACGCACGTTCTAATGAACTCGCACACCGAATCAGCGTATTCGTCAATGTTGTTATCTGACGCAATACGAAACATCTCCCAGTCCACGTGATGGAAGCAGTCTTGGAGTGTGGAGTCAGCTTGGTCGGACCAGCGTTGGACAGACCTCAGCGTGGGAGCCTCTTGTTTTAGTTTCTGTCTGTAGGCAGGGATCAACAAAATGGAGTCGTGGTCAGCTTTTCCGAAAGGGGGGCGGGGCAGGGCCTTATATGCGTCGCGGAAGTTAGAGTAACAATGGTCCAAGGTCTTTCCTCCCCTGGTTGCGCAATCGATATGCTGATAAAATTTGGGGAGTCTTGTTTTCAGATTAGCCTTGTTAAAATCCCCAGCTACAATGAATGCAGCCTCCGGATAAATTGTTTCCAGTTTGCAGAGAGTTAAATAAAGTTCGTTCAGAGCCATCGATGTGTCTGCTTGGGGGGGGATATATACGGCTGTGATTATAATCGAAGAGAATTCTCTTGGTAGATAATGCGGTCTACATTTGATTGTGAGGAATTCTAAATCAGGTGAACAGAAGGATTTGAGTTCCTGTATGTTTCTTTCATCGCACCATGTCACGTTAGTCATAAGGCATACGCCCCCGCCCCTCTTTTTACCAGAAAGATGTTTTTTCCTGTCTGCGCGATGCGTGGAGAAACCTGTTGGCTGCACCGCTTCGGATTGCGTCTCTCCAGTAAGCCACGTTTCCGTGAAGCAAAGAACGTTACAGTCTCTGATGTCCCTCTGGAATGCTACCCTTGCTCGGATTTCATCAACCTTGTTGTCAAGAGACTGGACATTGGCAAGAAGAATGCTAGGGAGTGGTGCGCGCTGTGCCCGTCTCCGGAGTCTGACCAGAAGACCGCCTCGTTTCCCTCTCTTTCGGAGTCGTTTTTTTGGGTCGCTGCATAGGATCCACTCCGTTGTCCTGTTTGTAAGGCAGAACACAGGATCCGCGTCGAGAAAAACATATTCTTGGACGTACTGATGGTGAGTTGATGCTGATCTTATATTCAGTAGTTCTTCTCGACTGTATGTAATGAAACCTAAGATGACCTGGGGTACTAATGTAAGAAATAACACGTAAAAAAACAAAAAACTGCATAGTTTCCTAGGAACGCGAAGCGAGGCGGCCATCTCTGTCGGCGCCGGAAGTAATTCGGACCGGCCCCCATTGAAAAGGTCCGTAGTAGGGTGCATCATTATCGGACATGAATATATGGAACACCGCTAAGCGCATTGAGAACCATGATTTGGGTGACCAGGTGCACGTTTTCAATCACCAGTTGCACGGAGGATTAATAGCAATCTGCATCCCTCATGATTTCTTAAAGTGTCCATAAAGCACTAAGGACGGCCCCGACCGAGACAGGGCCTTAGTGGGGTGCTCCCATAGCGGGGAATAATGACAGGAGTGCCTTTAAATTCATTTTGAACCATATTTAATATTTTGGGTGACCAGGTGCACATTTCAAATCACCAGTTGCACAGAGGATTAATAGCAATCTGCATCCATCGTGATTTCTTAAAGTGTCCATAAAGCACTAAGGACGGCCCCGACCGAGACAGGGCCTTAGTGGGGTGCTCCCATAGCGGGGAATAATGACAGGAGTGCATTTAAATTCATTTTGAACCATATTTAATATTTTGGGTGACCAGGTGCATATTTCAAATCACCAGTTGCACAGAGGATTAATAGCAATCTGCATCCATCGTGAAAAGTGTCTAAAAAGCACTCAAGGACGGCCCTGACAGAGACAGGGCCGTAGTAGGGTACTCCCCTAGCGGGCTATATCAATAGAATGACGGGTAAAAGTATTTAAAACCGTTTTTAAAATTTTGGGTGACCAGGTGCACGTTTTCAATCACCAGGTGCACGGAGGAAAATGAGCATTTGCATCCATAGTCATATTTTAAACCGTCCATAAAGCACTCAGGGCCGGCCCTGAGAGAGAGAGAGAGAGAGAGAGAAAAAAAAATAAAAATCATACCTTCCATAAATAATTCGGACCGGCCCCCATTGAAAAGGTCCGTAGTAGGGTGCATCATTATCGGACATGAATATATGGAACACCGCTAAGCGCATTGAGAACCATGATTTGGGTGACCAGGTGCACGTTTTCAATCACCAGTTGCACGGAGGATTAATAGCAATCTGCATCCATCATGATTTCTTAAAGTGTCCATAAAGCACTAAGGACGGCCCCGACCGAGACAGGGCCTTAGTGGGGTGCTCCCATAGCGGGGAATAATGACAGGAGTGCCTTTAAATTCATTTTGAACCATATTTAATATTTTGGGTGACCAGGTGCACATTTCAAATCACCAGTTGCACAGAGGATTAATAGCAATCTGCATCCATCGTGATTTCTTAAAGTGTCCATAAAGCACTAAGGACGGCCCCGACCGAGACAGGGCCTTAGTGGGGTGCTCCCATAGCGGGGAATAATGACAGGAGTGCATTTAAATTCATTTTGAACCATATTTAATATTTTGGGTGACCAGGTGCATATTTCAAATCACCAGTTGCACAGAGGATTAATAGCAATCTGCATCCATCGTGATTTCTTAAAGTGTCTAAAAAGCACTCAAGGACGGCCCTGACAGAGACAGGGCCGTAGTAGGGTACTCCCCTAGCGGGCTATATCAATAGAATGACGGGTAAAAGTATTTAAAACCGTTTTTAAAATTTTGGGTGACCAGGTGCACGTTTTCAATCACCAGGTGCACGGAGGAAAATGAGCATTTGCATCCATAGTCATATTTTAAACCGTCCATAAAGCACTCAGGGCCGGCCCTGAGAGAGAGAGAGAGAGAGAGAAAAAAAAATAAAAATCATACCTTCCATAAATAATTCGGACCGGCCCCCATTGAAAAGGTCCGTAGTAGGGTGCATCATTATCGGACATGAATATATGGAACACCGCTAAGCGCATTGAGAACCATGATTTGGGTGACCAGGTGCACGTTTTCAATCACCAGTTGCATCATTATCGGACATGAATATATGGAACACCGCTAAGCGCATTGAGAACCATGATTTGGGCAGGTGCACGTTTTCAATCACCAGTTGCACGGAGGATTAATAGCAATCTGCATCCATCATGATTTCTTAAAGTGTCCATAAAGCACTAAGGACGGCCCCGACCGAGACAGGGCCTTAGTGGGGTGCTCCCATAGCGGGGAATAATGACAGGAGTGCCTTTAAATTCATTTTGAACCATATTTAATATTTTGGGTGACCAGGTGCACATTTCAAATCACCAGTTGCACAGAGGATTAATAGCAATCTGCATCCATCGTGATTTCTTAAAGTGTCCATAAAGCACTAAGGACGGCCCCGACCGAGACAGGGCCTTAGTGGGGTGCTCCCATAGCGGGGAATAATGACAGGAGTGCATTTAAATTCATTTTGAACCATATTTAATATTTTGGGTGACCAGGTGCATATTTCAAATCACCAGTTGCACAGAGGATTAATAGCAATCTGCATCCATCGTGATTTCTTAAAGTGTCTAAAAAGCACTCAAGGACGGCCCTGACAGAGACAGGGCCGTAGTAGGGTACTCCCCTAGCGGGCTATATCAATAGAATGACGGGTAAAAGTATTTAAAACCGTTTTGACCAGGTGCACGTTTTCAATCACCAGGTGCACGGAGGAAAATGAGCATTTGCATCCATAGTCATATTTTAAACCGTCCATAAAGCACTCAGGGCCGGCCCTGAGAGAGAGAGAGAGAGAGAGAGAAAAAAAAATAAAAATCATACCTTCCATAAATAATTCGGACCGGCCCCCATTGAAAAGGTCCGTAGTAGGGTGCATCATTATCGGACATGAATATATGGAACACCGCTAAGCGCATTGAGAACCATGATTTGGGTGACCAGGTGCACGTTTTCAATCACCAGTTGCACGGAGGATTAATAGCAATCTGCATCCATCATGATTTCTTAAAGTGTCCATAAAGCACTAAGGACGGCCCCGACCGAGACAGGGCCTTAGTGGGGTGCTCCCATAGCGGGGAATAATGACAGGAGTGCATTTAAATTCATTTTGAACCATATTTAATATTTTGGGTGACCAGGTGCATATTTCAAATCACCAGTTGCACAGAGGATTAATAGCAATCTGCATCCATCGTGATTTCTTAAAGTGTCTAAAAAGCACTCAAGGACGGCCCTGACAGAGACAGGGCCGTAGTAGGGTACTCCCCTAGCGGGCTATATCAATAGAATGACGGGTAAAAGTATTTAAAACCGTTTTTAAAATTTTGGGTGACCAGGTGCACGTTTTCAATCACCAGGTGCACAGAGGAAAATGAGCATTTGCATCCATAGTCATATTTTAAACCGTCCATAAAGCACTCAGGGCCGGCCCTGAGAGAGAGAGAGAGAGAGAGAAAAAAAAAAAAAATCATACCTTCCATACCTTAAGGGAACATTTCGGCATTTCGTGTATGATCAGTGAGAAAGTCCATATTGCAAATGTACGGTCCCTTACTAGACGTCCGAAATCGTTTGTAAAATTCGCGGTCGGCGTCGGGCCGTGCGGTAGGGCCAGACCTACCGGGAAGTCATCAAATGAACTTTGTCGGACATTCGGTTTCCGTTTTATAAAATAAACAAGTTTTTGAGCGTTTTTCCGCTATCCCGGAATTTCCCACAAGAGGGCATACGGAATCATATGGCAATTTGGCAAAACATCACGAATCACGACGGGGCCTTATCTCGAAAACGGAAAATATTTCGAAGCCGAAACTTGGTGAGCGTAGGTTTGGCATAATGGGCAGTTGGCCCCGAACAAGATGGCGTCTAGGCCTCGACGGTTTTTGAGTTATGGCCGTTTTTCTGGGATTAAAGGTCCTAAAGGGAAATAGAGAAATTATTTTTCCACTTCAGGTCAAAGTCAAGGAGCCTCCGGTGTCAATAAAAAAAGAACCAGCCATTTATCTATCGTCATTTAAGAGAAACGGAACAATGACAACTTGGCAATGGTCACAAATAGGCGTTTTTTTTTTTCAACGGTTACAGATCCAGTTGCAGGGTGTTCATACGAATCTTTTTAAAGTGTGCTGCGGAGCTCTGCGAGATTTCTGTGATTTTCTATGATTTTCTGAAATAACACACACATACTAAACCCTCCGTAAATAACTCAGTTGTTAACGTAAAGACTTAAAACTCAGGATTCTGTAACAGCATACCCCAATGAGGATTTATAGCTTCCTGTGCCAACCGGAAGTGCCATAATTGGTGTCTCAGGGGCTGTTTCAAAGGGTTAAAAAAGTCTGATCTGTCCAAAACTTCATATATGTGATTAGGCAACCCCCATGAACTGTAAATCAGTCATTTTTCCCCAAAAAATTCAAAGGAAAAAAAAATCACACTAAAACACAACTTGAATGGAGGGACGTATTGGGGTGCGTAGAGACAGACAGTGGCTGCAATAGTTAGCTTTGTTCGAGCTAAAAAAGAACCGTCAGACCTAGAGTTCCGAAACTTTAGAAACCTGTTCTAGACCTCCGGTCGATGGTGCGTGGTGAGTTACGTGGCTCTAGACGGTTCTCGGACCGAGAAACAGCCTCGTACATTTGCAATACCTTCAATTCATTTTGACCATTACGAAAATGACGACGTTTAGAAAAGTCTCAGAGACGCAAGGCTAGGTGCATTGAAACCGGCTCGGCCCATAGAGACAGACCCCAACGTTTCTGTCCGATAGCTCGTTCAAGGACCCCGTAGCAAGGCATGGAAAAAAGTGGATTTTCAGCACCAATTAGGGTTTTTCTTGGACACCAAATGACCTATCGAGCCGAAACTCGGGATTCGGGGTCGCCTCACATAGGACTTCACATAATGTCCGAACTGGACCCGCAGCTAGAACGTAACTATGTGTTTTACCTTTTTATTATGTTTTAAACTAAAGGCGCTGTGAATTATGGGACTGCTCTGACATATGTGATAGTTGGCTTCTAAATGAGTAGTAAAAAGTGGGTTTGGTGTCATAATGACATCTAATTGACTGATGGACACTGACTTGCTAGTTGACTTTTGTGCATTTGCAATATGTTTAAACGGAGAGGGACCATCACCAAAATGGCATTCTGAAATCAACACAAAAAATGGCATCACCATAGTCTCCAGACTGTGCTGAGTTCAACGAGCTATCCCGCTTGACCGTAGCTCGCTCGGTCTAAGCGCAACGACCATTAGAAAAGTAGGCCCAAAATGAAGCCTGCCCCACAATGTCATTTGCTTTTGAGTGACAGTGAGAGAACCGTTAGGGTGAGAAGAAAAATTCCACCACATGAATGTTCCTAAGGTCCTCCCGATCTGTACAAGCCTAACCTTGACCGTGTGGCATTAACCCTTAACAGTAAAACAGTGTTTTTTGATCTCACAGATTACAGTGTCATCTCTCCCCATAGGAATACATTGCCTGCACCCCTAATTTCAACCTGAAGTCTATATGGGTTATGAATGCCGTATGAACCTGTCTTCGGTACCAGTCCATCAGGCCACTATGAGGTCTACCTGTGTTGATTCTGAGCTTCCTGGACCAACCGGAAGTGGTTAAAATGCCCCTAAAAGTGTTTACCCATACCCTGCCTGCAGTTTGACAGACATAGTGCATTCAACCCTGTGTAAATCAGTCAGTTCTTAACGTAAGGACTTAAAACTCAGGATTCTGTAACAGCATACCCCAATGGGGATATGTGTTGATTTATAGCTTCCTGTGCCAACCGGAAGTGCCATAACTGGTGTCTCAGGGGCTGTTTCGAGGGGTTAAAAAAGTCTGATCTTTCCAAAACTTCATATGTGTGATTAGGCAACCCCCATGAACTGTAAATCAGTCATTTTTCCCAAAAAAAATCAAAGGAAAAAAAAATCACACTAAAACACACCTTGGATGGAGGGACGTATTGGGGTGCGTAGAGACAGACAGTGGCTGCAATAGTTAGCTTTGTTGGAGCTAAAAAAGAACCGTCAGACCTAGAGTTCCGAAACTTTAGAAACCTGTTCTAGACCTCCGGTCGATGGTGCGTGGTGAGTTACGTGGCTCTAGACGGTTCTCGGACCGAGAAACAGCCTCGTACATTTGCAATACCTTCAATTCATTTTGACCATTACGAAAATGACGACGTTTAGAAAAGTCTCAGAGACGCAAGGCTAGGTGCATTGAAACCGGCTCGGCCCATAGAGACGGACTCCGACGTGTCTGTCCGATAGCTCGTTCAAGGACCCCGTAGCAAGGCATGGAAAAAAGTGGATTTTCAGCACCAATTAGGGTTTTTCTCGGACACCAAATGACCTATCGAGCCGAAACTCGGGATTCGGGGTCGCCTCACATAGGCCTTCACATAATGTCCGAACTGGACCCGCAGCTAGAACGTAACTATGTGTTTTACCTTTTTATTATGTTTTAAACCGAAGGCGCTGTGAATTATGGGACTGCTCTGACATATGTGATAGTTGGCTACTAAATGAGTAGGAAAAAGTGGGTTTGGTGTCAATTGATATCCATTTGGTGTCATAATGACATCTAATTGACTGATGGACACTGACTTGCTAGTTGACTTTTGTACATTTGCAATATGTTTAAACGGAGAGGGACCATCACCAAAATGGCATTCTGAAATCAACACAAAAAATGGCATCACCATAGTCTCCAGACTGTGCCGAGTTCAAGGAGACGCCCCGCTTGACCGTAGCTCGTTCTGAGTGCAGCAAACTTGAAAAAAAGAAGGCCCAAAATGAAGCCTGCACCACAATGTCATTTGATTTTGGGTGGCAGTGAGAGAACCGTTAGGGTGAGAAGCACAATTCCACCACATGAATGTTCCTAAGGTCCTCCCGATCTGAACAAGCCTAACCTTGACCGTGTGGCATTAACCCTTCACAGTAAAACAGGGTTTTTTGATCTCACAGATTACAGTGACGTCTCTCCCCATAGGAATACATAGCCTGCACCACAAAATTCAACCTGAAGCCTATATGGGTTATGAATGCCGTATGAACCTGTCTTCGGTACCAGTCCATCAGGCCACTATGAGATCTACCTGTGTCGAATCTAAGCTTCCTGGAGCAACCGGAAGTGGTTAAAATGCCCCTAAAAGTGTTTACCCATACACTGCCTGCAGTTTGATAGACATCGTGCATTCAACCCTGTGTAGATCAGTCAATTCTTAACGTAAAGACTTAAAACTCGGGATTCTGTAAGTGGCTATGTAAATCAAGACATGTGTTTACTTATAGCTTCCTGTGCCAACCGGAAGTGCCTTTAATTGGGTCACACTCTCTGTTTCGAAGGGTTAAAAAAGTCACATCTCTCCAAAACTTCATATGTGTGACTAGGTAACCCTTCTGAACTGTAAATCAGTCATTAATCCCAACAGATGTCAAAGAAAAGCTCCCTCACACACACACAGGAAGGATGGAGTGATAAAGTGCGGTGCTTAAAGACACAGAGAGCAGGAAATGGCATTACCATAATCCCTAGGCCGTACCGAGTTCAGCGAGATATCCCGCTTGACCGTAGCTCGCTCGGTCTAGGCGCAGCGAGCATTAGAATAGTAGGCCCAAAATGAAGCCTGCACCACAATGTCATTTGCTTTTGGGTGACAGTGAGAGAACCGTTAGAGTGAGAAGAAAAATTGCACCACATGAATGTTCCTAAGGTCCTCCCGATCTGAACAAGCCTAACCTTGACCGTGTGGCATTAACCCTTAACAGTAAAACAGTGTTTTTTGATCTCACAGATTACAGTGTCATCTCTCCCCATAGGAATACATTGCCTGCACCCCTAATTTCAACCTGAAGCCTATGTGGGTTATGAATGCCGTATGAACCTGTCTTCGGTACCAGTCCATCAGGCCACTATGAGGTCTACCTGTGTTGATTCTAAGCTTCCTGGACCAACCGGAAGTGGTTAAAATGCCCCTAAAAGTGTTTACCCATACACTGCATGCAGTTTGATAGACATAGTGCATTCAACCCTGTGTAGATCAGTCAATTCTTAACGTAAGGACTTAAAACTCAGGATTCTGTAACAGCATACCCCAATGAGGATATGTGTTGATTTATAACTTCCTGTGCCAACCGGAAGTGCCATAATTGGTGTCTTAGGGGCTGTTTCGAAGGGTTAAAAAAGTCTGATCTTTCCAAAACTTCATATGTGTGATTAGGCAACCCCCATGAACTGTAAATCAGTCATTTTTCCCAAAAAAATTCAAAGGAAAAAAAAATCACACTAAAACACAACTTGGAAGGAGGGACGTATTGGGGTGCGTAGAGACAGACAGTGGCTCCAATAGTTAGCTTTGTTGGAGCTAAAAAAGAACCGTCGGACCTAGAGTTCCGAAACTTTAGAAACCTGTTCTAGACCTCCCGTAGATGGTGCGTGGTGAGTTACGTGGCTCTAGAAGGTTCTCGGACCGAGAAACAGCCTCGTACATTTGAAATAACTTCAATTCATTTTTGCATCACGAAAATGACGACATTTAGAAATGTCCCAGAGTCGCAAGACTAGGTGCATTGCAAACGTCTCGGCCCATATAGACAGACCCCAACGTTTCTGTCCAATAGCTCATTCAAGGACCCCGTAGCAAGTCATGGAAAATAGTGGATTTTCAGCACCAATTAGGGTTTTTCTCGGACACCAAATGACCTATCGAGCCGAAACTTGGGATTCGGGGTCGCCTCAGCTAGGCCAACACATAACATAAGAAATGGACCCGCAGCTAGAACGTAACTACGTGTTTTATGGTTTTTTTATGGTTTGAACCGAAGGGGTTGTGAATTTTGGGCCAGCTCTGAAGTATGTAATAGTTGGCTACTAAACGAGTTGGAAAAAGTGGGTTTGGTGTCAGTTTGTATCAGTTTGGTGGTCAGAATGATATCTAATTGACTGATGGACTCTTGTCCACTTGACTCTTGTACATTTGCAATATGATCCTATAGTGAAAAAACATCACCAAAAGCGACATTCTGAAATCAACCCAAACGAGCGATTGAGATGACCCAGAATCACTGCAAAGCCATCCCGAGTTCATCGGGCCAGTCAATTTCACATTCCTGCAAGATTTTTATAGCATGACAAATTCGTGATGGTACCTGCCCTTTAAAACATATTGCAAATGCACAGTGACTTTGAAAAAGTAAGAAACAAAAAAAAATACATCTAAAAATTTTTGAGCTTGACAAATTCGTGATGGTACCTGCCCATTGAAACATATTGCAAATGCACAGTGACTTTGAAAAAGTAAGGAAACATAAACAAAAAAAATCCAAATTTTTTATTTTTGGGTGACCAGTTGCACGTGCATTTGCAATATGATTCTATAGTGAAAAAACATATTGCAAATGCACAGTGACTTTGAAAAAGTAAGGAAACATAAACAAAAAAAATCTAAATTTTTTTGGGGGGGATGACCAGTTGCATGTGCATTTGCAATATGATTCTATAGTGAAAAAACATATTGCAAATGCACAGTGACTTTGAAAAAGTAAGGAAAAATAAACAAAAAAAATTTATTTTTTGGGGGGGATGACCAGTTGCACGTGCATTTGCAATATGATTCTATAGTGAAAAAACATATTGCAAATGCACAGTGACTTTGAAAAAGTAAGGAAACATAAACAAAAAAAATCTAAATTTTTTTTGGAGGGATGACCAGTTGCATGTGCATTTGCAATATGATTCTATAGTGAAAAAACATATTGCAAATGCACAGTGACTTTGAAAAAGTAAGGAAACATAAAAAAAATCTAAATTTTTTTGGGG
>NW_027259437.1:0-31464 GCF_045791955.1 Oncorhynchus clarkii lewisi
GTGTGTGTGTGTGTGTGTGTGTGTGTGTGTGTGTGTGTGTGTGTGTGTGTGTGTGTGTGTGTGTGTGTGTGTGTGTGTGTGTGTGTGTGTGTGTGTGTGTGTGTGTGTGTGTGTGTGTGTGTGTGTGTGTGTGTGTGTGTGTGTGTGTGTGTGTGTGTGTGTGTGGTGTGTGTGTGTGTGTAAGAGAGTGAGTGAGAGGTTGCATCAATGTGTGTGTTGGAGCTGAATGGGATGGCAGATGGTCTGCTGAATATTGTTTAAATATGTGTGTAAAACTTTAGGACACAACACATTTTGGCTCAGAGGTGATTCAGGCTGCTCATTCTACCTGTCTGAGTGTCTGTCTGTGCAGAAGTCACTCTCTTGCTGCCTCTGTGTGTGTGTGTGTGTGTGTGTGTGTGTGTGTGTGTGTGTGTGTGTGTGTGTGTGTGTGTGTGTGTGTGTGTGTGTGTGTGTGTGTGTGTGTGTGTGTGTGTGTGTGTGTGTTTACCAAGTGTTTACCATGGGCCTGAGTGTCCTTGTGGTTCCCTGGTGGCTGTGTGCTGGAGTTAGTTGAGTTCATTAGGAAAGCAAACACTGCTGATGAAGGTTTTCCGGTGCGGTTTTCCGCTTCTGGGCCAGTAGATGGACGAGCTGGGATCTGCTGCCAAAACACGTCAAGAAGCTCATCAAGTATTAAAGAGAGAGAGTAGAGATCGGAAGGAGGGAGGAATATGGGAGAACGACAGGAAATGGGGTAGAGACAATTAAAAAGAGGGGCAGAAAGATTGAAATATGGAGTAAGGTCAAGAGAGTTGGGAGACAGAAGGTGAAGAGGAGGAGAGATGGAGTTAAGGAGAGAGGGTCAGGTTTGGGAGAGGAGGAGAGATGGAGTTAAGGAGAGAGGGTCAGGTTTGGGAGAGGAGGAGAGATGGAGTTAAGGAGAGAGGGTCAGGTTTGGGAGAGGAGGAAAGAGGGAGTTAAGGAGAGAGGGTCAGGTTTGGGAGAGGAGGAGAGATGGAGTTAAGGAGAGAGGGTCAGGTTTGGGAGAGGAGGAGAGATGGAGTTAAGGAGAGAGGGTCAGGTTAGGGAGAGGAGGAGAGATGGAGTTAAGGAGAGAGGGTCAGGTTTGGGAGAGGAGGAGAGAGAAAGTGAGCGAGTAGGTCACAGTGCGATGAGTGGTTTCCATCTGTCTGTCTTGGTGGTTAGTTTCAGGGACCTCTGTTTCATCAGAACTTTGCACACAAAGCCCCTCTCATCCCCTCTCACCCCTCACCTCTCTCTGTCCCCCTGGTTGGTTTCTGGGGTGTTTGGAGGTGGTGGAGACAGATTTACACCTTGTACAGTGGATAGATGAAGTCCATAACTCAGCCTAGTTCCATCTCTCCTTGCTCCCTCTCTCCCTCTATCCATCCATCCCTCCCTGTTATTTTCCTTGGCTGGCGTGGGTCCAGTTTAATTTCTTCACAGCCACAGGGTCTAAGAAGGTAAGGAGAGGAGAGGTGAGGAGAGGAGAGGAGAGATGAGGAGAGGAGAGGAGAGGAGAGATGAGAGGTTGTAGTGTAGCTAGCTGTCAATAGCTATATTTCCTGTGTTATTGTATACAACCCTGTGAGTTCAAGGTCCCGTCTCCATCAGCAGGTCTAAGCGGTGCTACCGCTCCTCTCCGGCCTCTATAGCTCACCATAAATCCACCAGCACTACCACACAATCAATGTTTCCTGCTTGGCAGTGCCAAAGCCCAAAATGAATATAGATTTTCTGCCCACACCGCTGCTAAATTATGCAAACCCCTGGTTTATTTCCCTCCTCCATTCTGGCAGGCGATACGGTTCCTCTCCTAACACCGGGCCGGGTGCTGCTGCGGAGAAGGGATGGATAGGAGCAGAGGGGGAGGAGGAGAGAAAAGTACTTTAGGAGAGAGAATAGAGTAGGTTTCTGTCTGAGTTTTGGACAAGGTCATTAACTAACTCACAGAAGAGAGAGCTCCAGCAGGTTTGTGAACAATGAATCTGTGTTTTAGTTTTAGGGACCGTTACAGGATGTAAAGAGCTCAGTGAGTAGCCTGCTGACCTTGTTGGGTGCTTGATAATGCACACTGAGTATCAGCACATGTTCTCACTTTCACTAACGCACACACACACATGCTCCCACACACAAAGGGGTCAGTAGATCCGGGGAATGCACGAATGGAAAGCACAAAGACAGCAATGTCTTTCCTACCTGTAGGTTCAGAACTGAACCTCTGAACATCACTTGTCCTTGTTGGGGTCTCACTAAGTTGTAGAGTGAGTAAGGCTTTGGGTGTGGCGTTGACAGGGCAAAATGAGTGTTGGACTGTGTGTGTGTGTGTGTGTGTGTGTGTGTGTGTGTGTGTGTGTGTGTGTGTGTGTGTGTGTGTGTGTGTGTGTGTGTGTGTGTGTGTGTGTGTGTGTGTGTGTGTGTGTGTGTGTGTGTGTGCGTGTGTGCGTGCGAGAGACCTGAGCAAATATTCTGTCTGGGCTGAGCGGGGACAGGGCCATCAGTAACTACCGGGGGAAATTGAAATGATCGGCTCGTTCAGTCGCAATCACACACCGCCACACTCCTCCCTCCTCTTCCTCTCTTTCGCTCTCTCTCCCCATCCTTCACTATCTCTGTCCCTTCGATATCTCCATCTATCTCCTTCTCCTCTCTCATTCAATCTATTTGCTCCCATTTTCTCTTAACTAGCTCTTCCTCTCATCGGAATGTCTCTCTCTCTGTCAGAGCCCCCAGGTGACCTGTGTAAAACCTGTGTGAAAGCCTGTCTGAGAGTGTGGGTCAAGGTGTGTGTGTGTGTGTGTGTGTGTGTGTGTGTGTGTGTGTGTGTGTGTGTGTGTGTGTGTGTGTGTGTGTGTGTGTGTGGAGGCTGTCTGTCTGGGATGGTATTAGGGGGATTTGGGGAGGACAGGGTGACATTGATTCTAAGCGAAGTGGCGTTAGAGAGCAGGGTCTAACTGAATTCGTAGTCTAGCTGGGATAGGACATTTCTCATGCATGACACCATTAGAGTTAGTGTTGGACAGAGCAGGATGACGTCACCACTCGCCAAGCAGATTGGAGGACAGCTCAAACCCCAAACCTCATAGAATAATGTCTTCAGTAATCACATGTGAGAGAGAGAGAGAGAGAGAGAGATTCATCAAGTTCCACCTTGATTTCTCCAATTAGCCCTCTTGTTTTTCCCAGCATACAACAACTTCAACTGTGTGTGTGTGTGTGTGTGCGCGTGTGTGTGTGTGTTTGTCTAGGGTTTTTGTTTGTTGATCTGTTTCAAAGCTAAAATGAGACAGATGCTGTATGACAAAGAGTAGATACTGTTTTCCTCAGTAATCTTTATCCCCTGTGATGGTACGGAACAGAGGAACGTACTGTACGGTGTTGTAGATAATCTGTGATGGTACGGAACAGAGGAACGTACTGTACGGTGTCGTAGATAATCTGTGATGGTACGGAACAGAGGAACGTACTGTACGGTGTCGTAGATAATCTGTGATGGTACGGTGCAGAGGAACATACTGTACGGTGTTGTAGATAATCTGTGATGGTACGGAACAGAGGAACATACTGTACGGTGTTGTAGATAATCTGTGATGGTACGGTGCAGAGGAACGTACTGTACGGTGTTGTAGATAATCTGTGATGGTACGGAGCAGAGAAACGTACTGTACGGTGTTGTAGATAATCTGTGATGGTACGGAACAGAGAAACGTACTGTACGGTGTTGTAGATAATCTGTGATGGTACGGAACAGAGGAACGTACTGTACGGTGTCGTAGATAATCTGTGATGGTACGGAACAGAGGAACGTACTGTACGGTGTCGTAGATAATCTGTGATGATACGAAACAGAGGAACATACTGTACGGTGTTATAGATAATCTGTGATGGTACGGAACAGAGGAACATACTGTACGGTGTTGTAGATAATCTGTGATGGTACGGAACAGAGGAACGTACTGTACGGTGTTCTAGATAATCTGTGATGGTACGGAGCAGAGAAACGTACTGTACGGTGTTGTAGATAATCTGTGATGGTACGGAACAGAGAAACGTACTGTACGGTGTTGTAGATAATCTGTGATGGTACGGAACAGAGGAACGTACTGTACGGTGTTGTAGATAATCTGTGATGGTACGGAACAGAGGAACGTACTGTACGGTGTTGTAGATAATCTGTGATGGTACGGGACAGAGGAACGTACTGTACGGTGTTGTAGATAATCTGTGATGGTACGGTGCAGAGGAATGTACTGTACGGTGTTGTAGATAATCTGTGATGGTACGGAACAGAGGAACATACTGTACGGTGTTGTAGATAATCTGTGATGGTACGGAACAGAGGAACGTACTGTACGGTGTTCTAGATAATCTGTGATGGTACGGAGCAGAGAAACGTACTGTACGGTGTTGTAGATAATCTGTGATGGTACGGAACAGAGAAACGTACTGTACGGTGTTGTAGATAATCTGTGATGGTACGGAACAGAGGAACGTACTGTACGGTGTTGTAGATAATCTGTGATGGTACGGAACAGAGAAACGTACTGTACGGTGTTGTAGATAATCTGTGATGGTACGGGACAGAGGAACGTACTGTACGGTGTTGTAGATAATCTGTGATGGTACGGTGCAGAGGAACGTACTGTACGGTGTTGTAGATAATCTGTGATGGTACGGAACAGAGGAACGTACTGTACGGTGTTGTAGATAATCTGTGATGGTACGGAACAGAGGAACGTACTGTACGGTGTTGTAGATAATCTGTGATGGTACGGTGCAGAGGAACGTACTGTACGGTGTTGTAGATAATCTGTGATGGTACGGAACAGAGGAACGTACTGTACGGTGTTGTAGATAATCTGTGATGGTACGGAACAGAGGAACGTACTGTACGGTGTTGTAGATAATCTGTGATGATACGGAACAGAGGAACGTACTGTACGGTGTCGTAGATAATCTGTGATGGTACGGAACAGAGAAACGTACTGTACGGTGTCGTAGATAATCTGTGATGGTACGGAACAGAGGAACGTACTGTACGGTGTTGTAGATAATCTGTGATGGTACGAAACAGAGGAACATACTGTACGGTGTTATAGATAATCTGTGATGGTACGGAACAGAGGAACATACTGTACGGTGTTGTAGATAATCTGTGATGGTACGGTGCAGAGGAACGTACTGTACGGTGTTGTAGATAATCTGTGATGGTACGGAACAGAGAAACGTACTGTACGGTGTTGTAGATAATCTGTGATGGTACGGAACAGAGAAACGTACTGTACGGTGTTGTAGATAATCTGTGATGGTACGGAACAGAGGAACGTACTGTACGGTGTTGTAGATAATATGTGATGGTACGGCACAGAGGAACGTACTGTACGGTGTTGTAGATAATCTGTGATGGTACGGGACAGAGGAACGTACTGTACGGTGTTGTAGATAATCTGTGATGGTACGGCCCAGAGGAACGTACTGTACGGTGTTGTAGATAATCTGTGATGGTACGGAACAGAGGAACGTACTGTACGGTGTTGTAGATAATCTGTGATGGTACGGCCCAGAGGAACGTACTGTACGGTGTTGTAGATAATCTGTGATGGTACGGAACAGAGGAACGTACTGTACGGTGTCGTAGATAATCTGTGATGATACGGAACAGAGGAACGTACTGTACGGTGTCGTAGATAATCTGTGATGGTACGGAACAGAGGAACATACTGTACGGTGTTGTAGATAATCTGTGATGATACGGAACAGAGGAACGTACTGTACGGTGTTGTAGATAATCTGTGATGGTACGGAACAGAGGAACGTACTGTACGGTGTTGTAGATAATCTGTGATGGTACGAAACAGAGGAACGTACTGTACGGTGTTATAGATAATCTGTGATGGTACGGGACAGAGGAACATACTGTACGGTGTTGTAGATAATCTGTGATGGTACGGTGCAGAGGAACGTACTGTACGGTGTTGTAGATAATCTGTGATGGTACGGAGCAGAGAAACGTACTGTACGGTGTTGTAGATAATCTGTGATGGTACGGAACAGAGAAACGTACTGTACGGTGTTGTAGATAATCTGTGATGGTACGGAACAGAGGAACGTACTGTACGGTGTTGTAGATAATCTGTGATGGTACGGAACAGAGGAACGTACTGTACGGTGTTGTAGATAATCTGTGATGGTACGGGACAGAGGAACGTACTGTACGGTGTTGTAGATAATCTGTGATGGTACGGTGCAGAGGAACGTACTGTACGGTGTTGTAGATAATCTGTGATGGTACGGAACAGAGGAACGTACTGTACGGTGTTGTAGATAATCTGTGATGATACGGAACAGAGGAACGTACTGTACGGTGTTGTAGATAATCTGTGATGGTACGGAACAGAGGAACGTACTGTACGGTGTTGTAGATAATCTGTGATGGTACGGTACAGAGGAACGTACTGTACGGTGTTGTAGATAATCTGTGATGGTACGGAACAGAGGAACGTACTGTACGGTGTTGTAGATAATCTGTGATGATACGGAACAGAGGAACGTACTGTACGGTGTCGTAGATAATCTGTGATGGTACGGAACAGAGAAACGTACTGTACGGTGTCGTAGATAATCTGTGATGGTACGGAAACAGAGGAACGTACTGTACGGTGTTGTAGATAATCTGTGATGGTACGAAACAGAGGAACATACTGTACGGTGTTATAGATAATCTGTGATGGTACGGAACAGAGGAACATACTGTACGGTGTTGTAGATAATCTGTGATGGTACGGTGCAGAGGAACGTACTGTACGGTGTTGTAGATAATCTGTGATGGTACGGAGCAGAGAAACGTACTGTACGGTGTTGTAGATAATCTGTGATGGTACGGAACAGAGAAACGTACTGTACGGTGTTGTAGATAATCTGTGATGGTACAGAACAGAGGAACGTACTGTACGGTGTTGTAGATAATCTGTGATGGTACGGAACAGAGGAACGTACTGTACGGTGTTGTAGATAATCTGTGATGGTACGGGCCAGAGGAACGTACTGTACGGTGTTGTAGATAATCTGTGATGGTACGGTGCAGAGGAACGTACTGTACGGTGTTGTAGATAATCTGTGATGGTACGGAACAGAGGAACGTACTGTACGGTGTTGTAGATAATCTGTGATGGTACGGAACAGAGGAACGTACTGTACGGTGTTGTAGATAATCCGTGATGGTACGGAACAGAGGAACGTACTGTACGGTGTTGTAGATAATCTGTGATGGTACGGAGCAGAGGAACGTACTGTACGGTGTTGTAGATAATCTGTGATGGTACGGAACAGAGGAACGTACTGTACGGTGTTGTAGATAATCTGTGATGATACGGAACAGAGGAACGTACTGTACGGTGTCGTAGATAATCTGTGATGGTACGGAACAGAGAAACGTACTGTACGGTGTTGTAGATAATCTGTGATGGTACGGAACAGAGGAACGTACTGTACGGTGTTGTAGATAATCTGTGATGGTACGGTACAGAGGAACGTACTGTACGGTGTTGTAGATAATCTGTGATGGTACGGAGCAGAGAAACGTACTGTACGGTGTTGTAGATAATCTGTGATGATACGGAACAGAGGAACGTACTGTACGGTGTTGTAGATAATCTGTGATGGTACGGAACAGAGGAACGTACTGTACGGTGTTGTAGATAATCTGTGATGGTACGGAGCAGAGAAACGTACTGTACGGTGTTGTAGATAATCTGTGATGGTACGGAACAGAGAAACGTACTGTACGGTGTTGTAGATAATCTGTGATGGTACGGAACAGAGGAACGTACCGTACGGTGTTGTAGATAATCTGTGATGGTACGGCCCAGAGGAACGTACTGTACGGTGTTGTAGATAATCTGTGATGGTACGGAACAGAGGAACGTACTGTACGGTGTTGTAGATAATCTGTGATGGTACGGAACAGAGGAACGTACTGTACGGTGTTGTAGATAATCTGTGATGGTACGGAACAGAGGAACGTACTGTACGGTGTTGTAGATAATCTGTGATGGTACGGAACAGAGGAACGTACTGTACGGTGTTGTAGATAATCTGTGATGATACGGAACAGAGGAACGTACTGTATGGTGTCGTAGATAATCTGTGATGGTACGGAACAGAGAAACGTACTGTACGGTGTTGTAGATAATCTGTGATGGTACGGAACAGAGGAACGTACTGTACGGTGTTGTAGATAATCTGTGATGGTACGGTGCAGAGGAACGTACTGTACGGTGTTGTAGATAATCTGTGATGGTACGGAGCAGAGAAACGTACTGTACGGTGTTGTAGATAATCTGTGATGATACGGAACAGAGGAACGTACTGTACGGTGTTGTAGATAATCTGTGATGGTACGGAACAGAGGAACGTACTGTACGGTGTTGTAGATAATCTGTGATGGTACGGAGCAGAGAAACGTACTATACGGTGTTGTAGATAATCTGTGATGGTACGGAACAGAGGAACGTACTGTACGGTGTTGTAGATAATCTGTGATGGTACGGAACAGAGGAACATACCGTACGGTGTTGTAGATAATCTGTGATGGTACGAAACAGAGGAACATACTGTACGGTGTTATAGATAATCTGTGATGGTACGGAACAGAGGAACATACTGTACGGTGTTGTAGATAATCTGTGATGGTACGGTGCAGAGGAACGTACTGTACGGTGTTGTAGATAATCTGTGATGGTACGGAGCAGAGAAACGTACTGTACGGTGTTGTAGATAATCTGTGATGGTACGGAACAGAGAAACGTACTGTACGGTGTTGTAGATAATCTGTGATGGTACAGAACAGAGGAACGTACTGTACGGTGTTGTAGATAATCTGTGATGGTACGGAACAGAGGAACGTACTGTACGGTGTTGTAGATAATCTGTGATGGTACGGGCCAGAGGAACGTACTGTACGGTGTTGTAGATAATCTGTGATGGTACGGTGCAGAGGAACGTACTGTACGGTGTTGTAGATAATCTGTGATGGTACGGAACAGAGGAACGTACTGTACGGTGTTGTAGATAATCTGTGATGGTACGGAACAGAGGAACGTACTGTACGGTGTTGTAGATAATCTGTGATGGTACGGAACAGAGGAACGTACTGTACGGTGTTGTAGATAATCTGTGATGGTACGGAGCAGAGGAACGTACTGTACGGTGTTGTAGATAATCTGTGATGGTACGGAACAGAGGAACGTACTGTACGGTGTTGTAGATAATCTGTGATGATACGGAACAGAGGAACGTACTGTACGGTGTCGTAGATAATCTGTGATGGTACGGAACAGAGAAACGTACTGTACGGTGTTGTAGATAATCTGTGATGGTACGGAACAGAGGAACGTACTGTACGGTGTTGTAGATAATCTGTGATGGTACGGTACAGAGGAACGTACTGTACGGTGTTGTAGATAATCTGTGATGGTACGGAGCAGAGAAACGTACTGTACGGTGTTGTAGATAATCTGTGATGATACGGAACAGAGGAACGTACTGTACGGTGTTGTAGATAATCTGTGATGGTACGGAACAGAGGAACGTACTGTACGGTGTTGTAGATAATCTGTGATGGTACGGAGCAGAGAAACGTACTGTACGGTGTTGTAGATAATCTGTGATGGTACGGAACAGAGAAACGTACTGTACGGTGTTGTAGATAATCTGTGATGGTACGGAACAGAGGAACGTACCGTACGGTGTTGTAGATAATCTGTGATGGTACGGCCCAGAGGAACGTACTGTACGGTGTTGTAGATAATCTGTGATGGTACGGAACAGAGGAACGTACTGTACGGTGTTGTAGATAATCTGTGATGGTACGGAACAGAGGAACGTACTGTACGGTGTTGTAGATAATCTGTGATGGTACGGAACAGAGGAACGTACTGTACGGTGTTGTAGATAATCTGTGATGGTACGGAACAGAGGAACGTACTGTACGGTGTTGTAGATAATCTGTGATGATACGGAACAGAGGAACGTACTGTATGGTGTCGTAGATAATCTGTGATGGTACGGAACAGAGAAACGTACTGTACGGTGTTGTAGATAATCTGTGATGGTACGGAACAGAGGAACGTACTGTACGGTGTTGTAGATAATCTGTGATGGTACGGTGCAGAGGAACGTACTGTACGGTGTTGTAGATAATCTGTGATGGTACGGAGCAGAGAAACGTACTGTACGGTGTTGTAGATAATCTGTGATGATACGGAACAGAGGAACGTACTGTACGGTGTTGTAGATAATCTGTGATGGTACGGAACAGAGGAACGTACTGTACGGTGTTGTAGATAATCTGTGATGGTACGGAGCAGAGAAACGTACTATACGGTGTTGTAGATAATCTGTGATGGTACGGAACAGAGGAACGTACTGTACGGTGTTGTAGATAATCTGTGATGGTACGGAACAGAGGAACATACCGTACGGTGTTGTAGATAATCTGTGATGGTACGGAACAGAGGAACGTACTGTACGGTGTTGTAGATAATCTGTGATGGTACGGAACAGAGGAACGTACTGTACGGTGTTGTAGATAATCTGTGATGGTACGGACCAGAGGAACGTACTGTACGGTGTTGTAGATAATCTGTGATGGTACGGGACAGAGGAACATACTGTACGGTGTTGTAGATAATCTGTGATGGTACGGCCCAGAGGAACGTACTGTACGGTGTTGTAGATAATCTGTGATGGTACGAAACAGAGAAACGTACTGTACGGTGTTGTAGATAATCTGTGATGGTACGGAACAGAGGAACGTACCGTACGGTGTTGTAGATAATCTGTGATGGTACGGAACAGAGGAACGTACTGTACGGTGTTGTAGATAATCTGTGATGGTACGGAACAGAGGAACGTACTGTACGGTGTTGTAGATAATCTGTGATGGTACGGAACAGAGGAACGTACTGTACGGTGTTGTAGATAATCTGTGATGGTACGGAACAGAGGAACGTACTGTACGGTGTTGTAGATAATCTGTGATGGTACGGAACAGAGGAACGTACTGTACGGTGTTGTAGATAATCTGTGATGGTACGGAACAGAGGAACGTACTGTACGGTGTCGTAGATAATCTGTGATGGTACGGCACAGAGAAACGTACTGTACGGTGTTGTAGATAATCTGTGATGGTACGGAACAGAGGAACGTACTGTACGGTGTTGTAGATAATCTGTGATGGTACGGTGCAGAGGAACGTACTGTACGGTGTTGTAGATAATCTGTGATGGTACGGAACAGAGGAACGTACCGTACGGTGTTGTAGATAATCTGTGATGGTACGGGACAGAGGAACGTACTGTACGGTGTTGTAGATAATCTGTGATGGTACGGAACAGAGGAACGTACTGTACGGTGTTGTAGATAATCTGTGATGGTACGGACCAGAGGAACGTACTGTACGGTGTTGTAGATAATCTGTGATGGTACGGTGCAGATGAACGTACTGTACGGTGTTGTAGATAATCTGTGATGGTACGGAACAGAGGAACGTACTGTACGGTGTTGTAGATAATCTGTGATGGTACGGAACAGAGGAACGTACTGTACGGTGTTGTAGATAATCTGTGATGGTACGGACCAGAGGAACGTACTGTACGGTGTTGTAGATAATCTGTGATGGTACGAAACAGAGGAACATACTGTACGGTGTTGTAGATAATCTGTGATGGTACGGAACAGAGAAACGTACTGTACGGTGTTGTAGATAATCTGTGATGGTACGGAACAGAGAAACGTACTGTACGGTGTTGTAGATAATCTGTGATGGTACGAGACAGAGGAACGTACTGTACGGTGTTGTAGATAATCTGTGATGGTACGGTGCAGAGGAACGTACTGTACGGTGTTGTAGATAATCTGTGATGGTACGAGACAGAGGAACGTACTGTACGGTGTTGTAGATAATCTGTGATGGTACGGTGCAGAGGAACGTACTGTACGGTGTTGTAGATAATCTGTGATGGTACGGAACAGAGGAACGTACTGTACGGTGTTGTAGATAATCTGTGATGGTACGGAACAGAGGAACGTACTGTACGGTGTTGTAGATAATCTGTGATGGTACGGAACAGAGGAACGTACTGTACGGTGTTGTAGATAATCTGTGATGCAGGACATTATGAATGCTATGATACGATTTAAAAAATGCTTTGTGGGCACAAATTAGTTGCATGCGAATACATAGAAATGAAGCACTTTTATCTCATAAAATCAAAAGGATTACCTACACACACCACACACACTCACACACACACACACACACACACACACACACATACACACATACACACACCTCCTGCTCCACCTCCCACCCACTCTGTACCCGGTTGTGGGCCCCTGGGTCCTCTAGAGATTCTGCTCCAGTTTAATCGAATTAGTCTGATCACTTATGCAGAGGCAAGTCAGCCCTTATTACAGGGAATTATTAAAGCTAGAGAGGGTTGTGGATTTAAAACATCCTTTTATTCAGCCTTCCTCAGCATGTTGACGTCAGTGGGGTTGCTCCATCACAGGGTAGACTTCAGGAAACCATGTTTCTGGAGTCAAGCCCATCCTCAGCAGTGGGCTCTGATCAACCAGACTACAGAGCCCTTTCTGTTATGTGGTGTCATGAATGTTAAACACCAAAGTCGACTTCCTGGAGGATCCATTTACCCCCCTTACCCTGTCTCCTCTGACTGCTCCATGCTGCCTCTGGGTCGCTCTCCTTCTCTCTGTTTCTGGGCCAAACACAGCTGAATGCTGACTGGCAAAATCAGCAGAGAACTTCCACAGCCAACTTTACGAACTTCACATCTAACCTCTCCAAGATACCGCCCTTACTACCTCCCTACAGGGGTACCAGTGCTGAGCTGATGAGATCACACTCAACACACACAGGCACACCCAAAAGGTAGAGAAGATGGAGATGAGAAAATAGGGTTTGTTTTCTGTCTGTCTGAGAGATTGTTGTTCTAATCTCTTTCTTTCTGTCTGTCTTTATCTCTCTCTGGCTATCCATCTCGCTCTCTTTCTCTCTCTTTCTCTATCTCATAGGAGGAACTGAAGAGCCTCCAGACTGGCCTGAAGCATGTCAATGATGAAAGTGTTCAGCTGCAGAGGTACTGTAGGTTGGCGCATACACACATACGCACATACGCACGTACGCACATACGCACATACACACATGCACATACGCACATACACATACGCACATACGCACGTACGCACATACGCACATACACACATGCACATACGCACATACACATACGCACATACACACATATACACGCACATACACACATACGCACATACACACACACACACACACACACACATACACACATACACACATGTGTGCTTTAAAACTCAATTTCCCAGCAGTGGGGACCAGGGCATCTCTGTATAATTACTGATAACCCCGACACTGGTACTGGAATGATTAGAACTCAGCGCTGTGTACTTGTAGTCTTTATTCTCTCTCACCCTCCCTCCCTGCTTCTCTCTCTCTCCCTCTCTCACTCTTTCTCTCTCTCTCAGTCACCAGCTGACTACAGACCTTGAGAACAACTTCAACATGCCCCCAATGAAGATCAAGGTGTTGATGTGAGTGTTTGTCTGTGTGCGTGCGTGTGTGAACATGTGTGTGTGAACGTGTGTGTGTTTCACTCTTGGCTGTGTGTGTATGTTTCCTAGTATCCAGCGCGCTTGGCGTGACTTCCTCCAGAGACAGGAATTGATGGAGAAGAGGAGCCCCTCCCCTCCCTCCCTCTCCTCCTCTGACAAGATGAGCACGTCCATCAGCATGACCACTCTATCAGATGGCATCACCCCTGTAAGTCCCACCCCTCTATCTTTGCTCTGAGTACAGCAGGTGAACTGTCTATGTTATTGTGTAGGGTACACTTTACTAAGGCAAACACATGGTGTGGGTCAGATGGAAAGGTGTGTTCTTTTTCAATACATTTTCAATACTAGCCCTAAGGATGTGGTGTGCTGGTGTATTACATGTCTTGTCCAGCAGAGGGCGGTGTCCCTCAGCTCATTTCCTCCTGCCAGATGCAGGCTCACTTACAGGCACTTGAGGGAGGGATCAGCTGGGTAAATAATAAGATGGCGAGTGAGAGAGGTACTCTTGAGTGTCAATGTATTGTCATAGTAATCTCCAAGTCATCATCCAGGTTAAGCCTGAGGTCAAGCTGTGGGCTCAATGCTGCAGAGAGAAATAGGATTGTTCTCAAGGACTCACCTTGATAAATGAAGGTTAAATGGATGGTATCAACAGTGGCCTGTTACACCCACAGTGGTGATTTCCAGTTAGTCTCCTCTCTATCCCCCCCTCTCACTCCCCCTCTCTGTCCTCCTCTCTATCCCCCCTCTCACTCCCCCTCTCTGTCCTCCTCTCTATCCCCCCTCTCACTCCCCCTCTCTGTCCTCCTCTCTATCCCCCCTCTCACTCCCCCTCTCTGTCCTCCTCTCTATCCCCCCTCTCACCCCCCCCTCTCTGTCCTCCTCTCTATTACCCCCCTCCACTCCCCCTCTCTGTCCTCCTCTCTATCCCCCCTCTCACTCCCCCCTCTCTGTCCTCCTCTCTATCCCCCCTCTCTGTCCTCCTCTCTGTCCTCCTCTCTATCCCCCCTCTCTGTCCTCCTCTCTATCCCCTTTCTCTATCCCCCCTCTCTGTCCTCCTCTCTATCCCCCCTCTCTATCCTCCTCTCTATCCTCCCTCTCACTCCTTCTCACTGTAGCTTCTGTGGTTCAGATGATGATGTCAGCAGATGACTGGCGTTAAGAGTGAGAGGGTTGGGGAGAGACATCAATACATGGTATTAGTGTTTCACACACACACACACACACACACACACACACACACACACACACGCACACGCACACACACACACACGCACACACACACACACGCACACACACACACACACACACACGCACACACGCACACACACACACACACACACGCACACCTGCCACACCTGTCTGTTCTGTCTTCCCCCTTACTCACACAGACACAGATAAACATACTTTGTGTTGAACATCCTGTGGGACCTAACAGAACTGCTGAGCTCAGTGACTCAGAGATGCTGAAACTGTCTGATGATCATCAGAGAGAGAGGGGGGTGAAATAAAAGAGAGATGGGGGCCCTTTATGATCCCGGGGTAAACTATATAAACGCATATAAACATGTAAAGTGTTGGTCCCATGTTTCATGAGCTGAAATAGAAGATCCAAGAAATGTTCTACTCGCACAAAAATGTGCAGTTAGTTTACATCCCTGTTAGTGAGCATTTCTCCTTTGCCAAGATAACCCATCCACCTGACAGGTGTGGCATATCAAGAAGCTGATTAAACAGCATGATCATTACACAGGTGCACCTTGTGCATGGGACAATAAAAGGCCACTCTAAATGTGCAGTTTAGTCACACAGCACAATGCCACTGCGTGCAGTTGGCATGCTGACTGCAGAAATGTCCAGCAGAGCTGCTGTCAGAGAACTGAATGTTGATGTCTCTACGGTAAGCTACCTCCAATGTCGTTTTAGTGTCGTTTTAGCGCCCTCCTTTAACATCTCTCCTTTAACGTCTCTCTTTTAACATCTCTCCTTTAATGTCTTTCCTCCCTCTCGCCCTCCTTTAACGTCTCTCCTCCCTCTCGCCCTCCTTTAACATCTCTCCTTTAACATCTCTCCTCCCTCTCGCCCTCCTTTAACATCTCTCCTTTAACGTCTCTCCTCCCTCTCGCCTTACTTTAACATCTCTCCTTTAACATCTCTCCTTTAACGTCTCTCCTTTAACGTCCCCCCTTTAACGTCTCTACTTTAACGTCTCTCCTTTAACGTCTCTCCTCCATCTCGCCTTACTTTAACGTCTCTCCTTTAACGTCTCTCCTCCCTCTCGCCTTACTTTAACGTCTTTCCTTTAACGTCTCTCCTTTGACGTCTCTCCTTTAATGTCTCTCCTTTAACGTCTCTCCTCCCTCTCGCCTTACTTTAACGTCTCTCCTTTAACGTCTCTCCTCCCTCTCGCCTTACTTTAACGTCTCTCCTTTAACGTCTCTCCTTTAACGTCTCTCCTCCCTCTCGCCTTACTTTAACGTCTCTCATCCCTCTCGCCTTACTTTAACGTCTCTCCTTTAACGTCTCTCCTTTAACGTCTCTCCTTTAACATCTCTCCTTTAACATCTCTCCTTTAACGTCTCTCCTTTAACATCTCTCCTTTAACATCTCTCCTTTAACGTCTCTCCTCCCTCTCGCCTTCCATTAACATCGCTCCTTTAACATCGCTCCTTTAACGTCTCTCCTTTAACGTCTCTCCTTTAACGTCTCTCCTTTAACATCTCTCCTTTAACGTCTCTCCTTTAACATCTCTCCTTTAACATCCCTCCTTTAACGTCTCTCCTTTCACGTCTCTCCTTTAACGTCCCTCCTTTAACATCTCTCCTCCCTCTCGCCCTCCTTTAACGTCTCTCCTTTAACATCTCTCCTTTAACGTCTCTCCTTTAACGTCTCTCCTTTAACGTCTCTCCTTTAACATCTCTCCTTTAACGTCTCTCCTTTAACGTCTCTCCTTTAGCATCTCTCCTTTAACGTCTCTCCTTTAACGTCTCTCCTTTAACATCTCTCCTCCCTCTCGCCCTCCTTTAACGTCTCTCCTTTAACGTCTCTCCTTTAACATCTCTCCTTTAACGTCTCTCCTTTAACGTCTCTCCTTTAACATCTCTCCTTTAACGTCTCTCCTTTAACGTCTCTCCTTTAACGTCTCTCCTCCCTCTCGCCTTACTTTAACGTCTCTCCTTTAACGTCTCTCCTCCCTCTCGCCTTACTTTAACGTCTTTCCTTTAACGTCTCTCCTTTGACGTCTCTCCTTTAATGTCTCTCCTTTAACGTCTCTCCTCCCTCTCGCCTTACTTTAACGTCTCTCCTTTAACGTCTCTCCTTTAACGTCTCTCCTTTAACGTCTCTCCTCCCTCTCGCCTTACTTTAACGTCTCTCATCCCTCTCGCCTTACTTTAACGTCTCTCCTTTAACGTCTCTCCTTTAACATCTCTCCTTTAACATCTCTCCTTTAACATCTCTCCTTTAACGTCTCTCCTTTAACGTCCCTCCTTTAACGTCTCTCCTCCCTCTCGCCTTCCTTTAACATCTCTCTTTTAACGTCTCCCCTTTAACGTCTCTCCTCCCTCTCGCCTTCCTTTAACATCTCTCCTTTAACATCTCTCCTTTAACGTCTCTCCTTTAACGTCTCTCCTTTAACATCTCTCCTCCCTCTCACCTTACTTTAACGTCTCTCCTTTAACGTCTCTCCTTTAACGTCTCTCCTCCCTCTCGCTTTACTTTAACGTCTCTCCTTTAACGTCTCTCCTCCCTCTCGCCTTCCTTTAACATCTCTCCTTTAACATCTCTCCTTTAACATCTCTCATTTAACGTCTCTCCTCCCTCTCGCCCTCCTTTAATGTCTCTCCTTTAACGTCTCTCCTTTAACATCTCTCCTTTAACATCTCTCCTTTAACATCCCTCCTTTAACGTCTCTCCTTTAACGTCTCTCCTTTAACATCTCTCCTTTAACATCTCTCCTCCCTCTCACCTACCTTTAACATCTCTCCTTTAACATCTCTCCTTTAACGTCTCTCCTTTAACATCTCTCCTTTAACATCTCTCCTCCCTCTCGCCTTCCTTTAACATCTCTCCTTTAACATCTCTCCTTTAACATCTCTCCTTTAACATCTCTCCTTTAACATCCCTCCTTTAACGTCTCTCCTTTAACGTCTCTCCTTTAACATCTCTCCTTTAACGTCTCTCCTTTAACATCTCTCCTTTAACATCTCTCCTCCCTCTCACCTTCCTTTAACATCTCTCATTTAACGTCTCTCCTTTAACGTCTCTCCTTTAACATCTCTCCTCCCTCTCGCCTTCCTTTAACGTCTCTCCTTTAACATCTCTCCTTTAACGTCTCTCCTTTAACATCTCTCCTTTAACGTCTCTCCTTTAACATCTCTCCTTTAACATCTCTCCTTTAACGTCTCTCCTCCCTCTCGCCTTCCATTAACATCGCTCCTTTAACATCGCTCCTTTAACATCTCTCCTTTAACGTCTCTCCTTTAACATCTCTCCTTTAACGTCTCTCCTTTAACATCTCTCCTTTAACATCCCTCCTTTAACGTCTCTCCTTTAACGTCTCTCCTTTAACGTCCCTCCTTTAACATCTCTCCTCCCTCTCGCCCTCCTTTAACGTCTCTCCTTTAACATCTCTCCTTTAACGTCTCTCCTTTAACGTCTCTCCTTTAACGTCTCTCCTTTAACATCTCTCCTTTAACGTCTCTCCTTTAACGTCTCTCCTTTAGCATCTCTCCTTTAACGTCTCTCCTTTAACATCTCTCCTCCCTCTCGCCCTCCTTTAACGTCTCTCCTTTAACGTCTCTCCTTTAACATCTCTCCTTTAACGTCTCTCCTTTAACGTCTCTCCTTTAACATCTCTCCTTTAACGTCTCTCCTTTAACGTCTCTCCTTTAACGTCTCTCCTCCCTCTCGCCTTACTTTAACGTCTCTCCTTTAACAACTCTCCTTTAACATCTCTCCTTTATCATCTCTCCTTTAACATCTCTCCTTTAACGTCTCTCCTTTAACGTCCCTCCTTTAACGTCTCTCCTCCCTCTCGCCTTCCTTTAACATCTCTCTTTTAACGTCTCTCCTTTAACGTCTCTCCTCCCTCTCGCCTTCCTTTAACATCTCTCCTTTAACATCTCTCCTTTAACGTCTCTCCTTTAACGTCTCTCCTTTAACGTCTCTCCTTTAACATCCCTCCTTTAACGTCTCTCCTTTAACGTCTCTCCTTTAACATCTCTCCTCTCTCTCACCTTACTTTAACGTCTCTCCTTTAACGTCTCTCCTCCCTCTCGCTTTACTTTAACGTCTCTCCTTTAACGTCTCTCCTTTAACGTCTCTCCTTTAACCTCTCTCCTCCCTCTCGCCTTACTTTAACATCTCTCCTTTAACATCTCTCCTTTAACGTCCCTCCTTTAACATCTCTCCTTTAACGTCTCTCCTCCCTCTCGCCTTACTTTAACGTCTCTCCTTTAACGTCTCTCCTTTAACGTCCCTCCTTTAACGTCTCTCCTCCCTCTCGCCTTACTTTAACATCTCTCCTTTAACATCTCTCCTTTAACGTCTCTCCTTTAACGTCCCCCCTTTAACGTCTCTACTTTAACGTCTCTCCTTTAACGTCTCTCCTCCATCTCGCCTTACTTTAACGTCTCTCCTTTAACGTCTCTCCTCCCTCTCGCCTTACTTTAACGTCTTTCCTTTAACGTCTCTCCTTTGACGTCTCTCCTTTAATGTCTCTCCTTTAACGTCTCTCCTCCCTCTCGCCTTACTTTAACGTCTCTCCTTTAACGTCTCTCCTCCCTCTCGCCTTACTTTAACGTCTCTCCTTTAACGTCTCTCCTTTAACGTCTCTCCTCCCTCTCGCCTTACTTTAACGTCTCTCATCCCTCTCGCCTTACTTTAACGTCTCTCCTTTAACGTCTCTCCTTTAACGTCTCTCCTTTAACATCTCTCCTTTAACATCTCTCCTTTAACGTCTCTCCTTTAACGTCCCTCCTTTAACGTCTCTCCTCCCTCTCGCCTTCCTTTAACATCTCTCTTTTAACGTCTCTCCTTTAACGTCTCTCCTCCCTCTCGCCTTCCTTTAACATCTCTCCTTTAACATCTCTCCTTTAACGTCTCTCCTTTAACGTCTCTCCTTTAACATCTCTCCTCCCTCTCACCTTACTTTAACGTCTCTCCTTTAACGTCTCTCCTTTAACGTCTCTCCTCCCTCTCGCTTTACTTTAACGTCTCTCCTTTAACGTCTCTCCTCCCTCTCGCCTTCCTTTAACATCTCTCCTTTAACATCTCTCCTTTAACATCTCTCATTTAACGTCTCTCCTCCCTCTCGCCCTCCTTTAACGTCCCTCCTTTAATGTCTCTCCTTTAACGTCTCTCCTTTAACATCTCTCCTTTAACATCTCTCCTTTAACATCCCTCCTTTAACGTCTCTCCTTTAACGTCTCTCCTTTAACAACTCTCCTTTAACATCTCTCCTCCCTCTCACCTACCTTTAACATCTCTCCTTTAACATCTCTCCTTTAACGTCTCTCCTTTAACATCTCTCCTTTAACATCTCTCCTCCCTCTCGCCTTCCTTTAACATCTCTCCTTTAACGTCTCTCCTTTAACATCTCTCCTTTAACGTCTCTCCTTTAACATCTCTCCTTTAACATCTCTCCTCCCTCTCACCTTCCTTTAACATCTCTCATTTAACGTCTCTCCTTTAACGTCTCTCCTTTAACATCTCTCCTCCCTCTCGCCTTCCTTTAACGTCTCTCCTTTAACATCTCTCCTTTAACGCCTCTCCTTTAACATCTCTCCTTTAACGTCTCTCCTTTAACATCTCTCCTTTAACATCTCTCCTTTAACGTCTCTCCTCCCTCTCGCCTTCCATTAACATCGCTCCTTTAACATCGCTCCTTTAACGTCTCTCCTTTAACGTCTCTCCTTTAACGTCTCTACTTTAACATCTCTCCTTTAACGTCTCTCCTTTAACATCTCTCCTTTAACATCCCTCCTTTAACGTCTCTCCTTTAACGTCTCTCCTTTAACGTCCCTCCTTTAACATCTCTCCTCCCTCTCGCCCTCCTTTAACGTCTCTCCTTTAACATCTCTCCTTTAACGTCTCTCCTTTAACGTCTCTCCTTTAACGTCTCTCCTTTAACATCTCTCCTTTAACGTCTCTCCTTTAACGTCTCTCCTTTAGCATCTCTCCTTTAACGTCTCTCCTTTAACGTCTCTCCTTTAACATCTCTCCTCCCTCTCGCCCTCCTTTAACGTCTCTCCTTTAACGTCTCTCCTTTAACATCTCTCCTTTAACGTCTCTCCTTTAACGTCTCTCCTTTAACATCTCTCCTTTAACGTCTCTCCTTTAACGTCTCTCCTTTAACGTCTCTCCTCCCTCTCGCCTTACTTTAACGTCTCTCCTTTAACGTCTCTCCTCCCTCTCGCCTTACTTTAACGTCTTTCCTTTAACGTCTCTCCTTTGACGTCTCTCCTTTAATGTCTCTCCTTTAACGTCTCTCCTCCCTCTCGCCTTACTTTAACGTCTCTCCTTTAACGTCTCTCCTTTAACGTCTCTCCTCCCTCTCGCCTTACTTTAACGTCTCTCATCCCTCTCGCCTTACTTTAACGTCTCTCCTTTAACGTCTCTCCTTTAACATCTCTCCTTTAACATCTCTCCTTTAACATCTCTCCTTTAACGTCTCTCCTTTAACGTCCCTCCTTTAACGTCTCTCCTCCCTCTCGCCTTCCTTTAACATCTCTCTTTTAACGTCTCTCCTTTAACGTCTCTCCTCCCTCTCGCCTTCCTTTAACATCTCTCCTTTAACATCTCTCCTTTAACGTCTCTCCTTTAACGTCTCTCCTTTAACATCTCTCCTCCCTCTCACCTTACTTTAACGTCTCTCCTTTAACGTCTCTCCTTTAACGTCTCTCCTCCCTCTCGCTTTACTTTAACGTCTCTCCTTTAACGTCTCTCCTCCCTCTCGCCTTCCTTTAACATCTCTCCTTTAACATCTCTCCTTTAACATCTCTCATTTAACGTCTCTCCTCCCTCTCGCCCTCCTTTAATGTCTCTCCTTTAACGTCTCTCCTTTAACATCTCTCCTTTAACATCTCTCCTTTAACATCCCTCCTTTAACGTCTCTCCTTTAACGTCTCTCCTTTAACATCTCTCCTTTAACATCTCTCCTCCCTCTCACCTACCTTTAACATCTCTCCTTTAACATCTCTCCTTTAACGTCTCTCCTTTAACATCTCTCCTTTAACATCTCTCCTCCCTCTCGCCTTCCTTTAACATCTCTCCTTTAACATCTCTCCTTTAACATCTCTCCTTTAACATCTCTCCTTTAACATCCCTCCTTTAACGTCTCTCCTTTAACGTCTCTCCTTTAACATCTCTCCTTTAACGTCTCTCCTTTAACATCTCTCCTTTAACATCTCTCCTCCCTCTCACCTTCCTTTAACATCTCTCATTTAACGTCTCTCCTTTAACGTCTCTCCTTTAACATCTCTCCTCCCTCTCGCCTTCCTTTAACGTCTCTCCTTTAACATCTCTCCTTTAACGTCTCTCCTTTAACATCTCTCCTTTAACGTCTCTCCTTTAACATCTCTCCTTTAACATCTCTCCTTTAACGTCTCTCCTCCCTCTCGCCTTCCATTAACATCGCTCCTTTAACATCGCTCCTTTAACATCTCTCCTTTAACGTCTCTCCTTTAACATCTCTCCTTTAACGTCTCTCCTTTAACATCTCTCCTTTAACATCCCTCCTTTAACGTCTCTCCTTTAACGTCTCTCCTTTAACGTCCCTCCTTTAACATCTCTCCTCCCTCTCGCCCTCCTTTAACGTCTCTCCTTTAACATCTCTCCTTTAACGTCTCTCCTTTAACGTCTCTCCTTTAACGTTTCTCCTTTAACATCTCTCCTTTAACGTCTCTCCTTTAACGTCTCTCCTTTAGCATCTCTCCTTTAACGTCTCTCCTTTAACGTCTCTCCTTTAACATCTCTCCTCCCTCTCGCCCTCCTTTAACGTCTCTCCTTTAACGTCTCTCCTTTAACATCTCTCCTTTAACGTCTCTCCTTTAACGTCTCTCCTTTAACATCTCTCCTTTAACGTCTCTCCTTTAACGTCTCTCCTTTAACGTCTCTCCTCCCTCTCGCCTTACTTTAACGTCTCTCCTTTAACAACTCTCCTTTAACATCTCTCCTTTATCATCTCTCCTTTAACATCTCTCCTTTAACGTCTCTCCTTTAACGTCCCTCCTTTAACGTCTCTCCTCCCTCTCGCCTTCCTTTAACATCTCTCTTTTAACGTCTCTCCTTTAACGTCTCTCCTCCCTCTCGCCTTCCTTTAACATCTCTCCTTTAACATCTCTCCTTTAACGTCTCTCCTTTAACGTCTCTCCTTTAACGTCTCTCCTTTAACATCCCTCCTTTAACGTCTCTCCTTTAACGTCTCTCCTTTAACATCTCTCCTCTCTCTCACCTTACTTTAACGTCTCTCCTTTAACGTCTCTCCTCCCTCTCGCTTTACTTTAACGTCTCTCCTTTAACGTCTCTCCTTTAACGTCTCTCCTTTAACCTCTCTCCTCCCTCTCGCCTTACTTTAACATCTCTCCTTTAACATCTCTCCTTTAACGTCCCTCCTTTAACATCTCTCCTTTAACGTCTCTCCTCCCTCTCGCCTTACTTTAACGTCTCTCCTTTAACGTCTCTCCTTTAACGTCCCTCCTTTAACGTCTCTCCTCCCTCTCGCCTTACTTTAACATCTCTCCTTTAACATCTCTCCTTTAACGTCTCTCCTTTAACGTCCCCCCTTTAACGTCTCTACTTTAACGTCTCTCCTTTAACGTCTCTCCTCCATCTCGCCTTACTTTAACGTCTCTCCTTTAACGTCTCTCCTCCCTCTCGCCTTACTTTAACGTCTTTCCTTTAACGTCTCTCCTTTGACGTCTCTCCTTTAATGTCTCTCCTTTAACGTCTCTCCTCCCTCTCGCCTTACTTTAACGTCTCTCCTTTAACGTCTCTCCTCCCTCTCGCCTTACTTTAACGTCTCTCCTTTAACGTCTCTCCTTTAACGTCTCTCCTCCCTCTCGCCTTACTTTAACGTCTCTCATCCCTCTCGCCTTACTTTAACGTCTCTCCTTTAACGTCTCTCCTTTAACGTCTCTCCTTTAACATCTCTCCTTTAACATCTCTCCTTTAACGTCTCTCCTTTAACGTCCCTCCTTTAACGTCTCTCCTCCCTCTCGCCTTCCTTTAACATCTCTCTTTTAACGTCTCTCCTTTAACGTCTCTCCTCCCTCTCGCCTTCCTTTAACATCTCTCCTTTAACATCTCTCCTTTAACGTCTCTCCTTTAACGTCTCTCCTTTAACATCTCTCCTCCCTCTCACCTTACTTTAACGTCTCTCCTTTAACGTCTCTCCTTTAACGTCTCTCCTCCCTCTCGCTTTACTTTAACGTCTCTCCTTTAACGTCTCTCCTCCCTCTCGCCTTCCTTTAACATCTCTCCTTTAACATCTCTCCTTTAACATCTCTCATTTAACGTCTCTCCTCCCTCTCGCCCTCCTTTAACGTCCCTCCTTTAATGTCTCTCCTTTAACGTCTCTCCTTTAACATCTCTCCTTTAACATCTCTCCTTTAACATCCCTCCTTTAACGTCTCTCCTTTAACGTCTCTCCTTTAACAACTCTCCTTTAACATCTCTCCTCCCTCTCACCTACCTTTAACATCTCTCCTTTAACATCTCTCCTTTAACGTCTCTCCTTTAACATCTCTCCTTTAACATCTCTCCTCCCTCTCACCTTCCTTTAACATCTCTCATTTAACGTCTCTCCTTTAACGTCTCTCCTTTAACATCTCTCCTCCCTCTCGCCTTCCTTTAACGTCTCTCCTTTAACATCTCTCCTTTAACGCCTCTCCTTTAACATCTCTCCTTTAACGTCTCTCCTTTAACATCTCTCCTTTAACATCTCTCCTTTAACGTCTCTCCTCCCTCTCGCCTTCCATTAACATCGCTCCTTTAACATCGCTCCTTTAACGTCTCTCCTTTAACGTCTCTCCTTTAACGTCTCTACTTTAACATCTCTCCTTTAACGTCTCTCCTTTAACATCTCTCCTTTAACATCCCTCCTTTAACGTCTCTCCTTTAACGTCTCTCCTTTAACGTCCCTCCTTTAACATCTCTCCTCCCTCTCGCCCTCCTTTAACGTCTCTCCTTTAACATCTCTCCTTTAACGTCTCTCCTTTAACGTCTCTCCTTTAACGTCTCTCCTTTAACATCTCTCCTTTAACGTCTCTCCTTTAACGTCTCTCCTTTAGCATCTCTCCTTTAACGTCTCTCCTTTAACGTCTCTCCTTTAACATCTCTCCTCCCTCTCGCCCTCCTTTAACGTCTCTCCTTTAACGTCTCTCCTTTAACATCTCTCCTTTAACGTCTCTCCTTTAACGTCTCTCCTTTAACATCTCTCCTTTAACGTCTCTCCTTTAACGTCTCTCCTTTAACGTCTCTCCTCCCTCTCGCCTTACTTTAACGTCTCTCCTTTAACGTCTCTCCTCCCTCTCGCCTTACTTTAACGTCTTTCCTTTAACGTCTCTCCTTTGACGTCTCTCCTTTAATGTCTCTCCTTTAACGTCTCTCCTCCCTCTCGCCTTACTTTAACGTCTCTCCTTTAACGTCTCTCCTTTAACGTCTCTCCTCCCTCTCGCCTTACTTTAACGTCTCTCATCCCTCTCGCCTTACTTTAACGTCTCTCCTTTAACGTCTCTCCTTTAACATCTCTCCTTTAACATCTCTCCTTTAACATCTCTCCTTTAACGTCTCTCCTTTAACGTCCCTCCTTTAACGTCTCTCCTCCCTTTCGCCTTCCTTTAACATCTCTCTTTTAACGTCTCTCCTTTAACGTCTCTCCTCCCTCTCGCCTTCCTTTAACATCTCTCCTTTAACATCTCTCCTTTAACGTCTCTCCTTTAACGTCTCTCCTTTAACATCTCTCCTCCCTCTCACCTTACTTTAACGTCTCTCCTTTAACGTCTCTCCTTTAACGTCTCTCCTCCCTCTCGCTTTACTTTAACGTCTCTCCTTTAACGTCTCTCCTCCCTCTCGCCTTCCTTTAACATCTCTCCTTTAACATCTCTCCTTTAACATCTCTCATTTAACGTCTCTCCTCCCTCTCGCCCTCCTTTAATGTCTCTCCTTTAACGTCTCTCCTTTAACATCTCTCCTTTAACATCTCTCCTTTAACATCCCTCCTTTAACGTCTCTCCTTTAACGTCTCTCCTTTAACATCTCTCCTTTAACATCTCTCCTCCCTCTCACCTACCTTTAACATCTCTCCTTTAACATCTCTCCTTTAACGTCTCTCCTTTAACATCTCTCCTTTAACATCTCTCCTCCCTCTCGCCTTCCTTTAACATCTCTCCTTTAACATCTCTCCTTTAACATCTCTCCTTTAACATCTCTCCTTTAACATCCCTCCTTTAACGTCTCTCCTTTAACGTCTCTCCTTTAACATCTCTCCTTTAACGTCTCTCCTTTAACATCTCTCCTTTAACATCTCTCCTCCCTCTCACCTTCCTTTAACATCTCTCATTTAACGTCTCTCCTTTAACGTCTCTCCTTTAACATCTCTCCTCCCTCTCGCCTTCCTTTAACGTCTCTCCTTTAACATCTCTCCTTTAACGTCTCTCCTTTAACATCTCTCCTTTAACGTCTCTCCTTTAACATCTCTCCTTTAACATCTCTCCTTTAACGTCTCTCCTCCCTCTCGCCTTCCATTAACATCGCTCCTTTAACATCGCTCCTTTAACATCTCTCCTTTAACGTCTCTCCTTTAACATCTCTCCTTTAACGTCTCTCCTTTAACATCTCTCCTTTAACATCCCTCCTTTAACGTCTCTCCTTTAACGTCTCTCCTTTAACGTCCCTCCTTTAACATCTCTCCTCCCTCTCGCCCTCCTTTAACGTCTCTCCTTTAACATCTCTCCTTTAACGTCTCTCCTTTAACGTCTCTCCTTTAACGTTTCTCCTTTAACATCTCTCCTTTAACGTCTCTCCTTTAACGTCTCTCCTTTAGCATCTCTCCTTTAACGTCTCTCCTTTAACGTCTCTCCTTTAACATCTCTCCTCCCTCTCGCCCTCCTTTAACGTCTCTCCTTTAACGTCTCTCCTTTAACATCTCTCCTTTAACGTCTCTCCTTTAACGTCTCTCCTTTAACATCTCTCCTTTAACGTCTCTCCTTTAACGTCTCTCCTTTAACGTCTCTCCTCCCTCTCGCCTTACTTTAACGTCTCTCCTTTAACAACTCTCCTTTAACATCTCTCCTTTATCATCTCTCCTTTAACATCTCTCCTTTAACGTCTCTCCTTTAACGTCCCTCCTTTAACGTCTCTCCTCCCTCTCGCCTTCCTTTAACATCTCTCTTTTAACGTCTCTCCTTTAACGTCTCTCCTCCCTCTCGCCTTCCTTTAACATCTCTCCTTTAACATCTCTCCTTTAACGTCTCTCCTTTAACGTCTCTCCTTTAACATCCCTCCTTTAACGTCTCTCCTTTAACGTCTCTCCTTTAACATCTCTCCTCTCTCTCACCTTACTTTAACGTCTCTCCTTTATCGTCTCTCCTCCCTCTCGCTTTACTTTAACGTCTCTCCTTTAACGTCTCTCCTTTAACGTCTCTCCTTTAACATCTCTCCTTTAACATCTCTCCTTTAACATCTCTCATTTAACGTCTCCTCCCTCTCGCCCTACTTTAACGTCCCTCCTTTAATGTCTCTCCTTTAACGTCTCTCCTTTAACATCTCTCCTTTAACATCTCTCCTTTAACATCCCTCCTTTAACGTCTCTCCTTTAACGTCTCTCCTTTAACATCTCTCCTTTAACATCTCTCCTCCCTCTCGCCTACCTTTAACATCTCTCCTTTAACATCTCTCCTTTAACGTCTCTCCTTTAACATCTCTCCTTTAACATCTCTCCTCCCTCTCGCCTTCCTTTAACATCTCTCCTTTAACATCTCTCCTTTAACATCTCTCCTTTAACATCTCTCCTTTAACGGCTCTCCTCCCTCTCGCCTTACTTTAACGTCTCTCATCCCTCTCGCCTTACTTTAACGTCTCTCCTTTAACGTCTCTCCTTTAACATCTCTCCTTTAACATCTCTCCTTTAACATCTCTCCTTTAACGTCTCTCCTTTAACGTCCCTCCTTTAACGTCTCTCCTCCCTCTCGCCTTCCTTTAACATCTCTCTTTTAACGTCTCTCCTTTAACGTCTCTCCTCCCTCTCGCCTTCCTTTAACATCTCTCCTTTAACATCTCTCCTTTAACGTCTCTCCTTTAACGTCTCTCCTTTAACATCTCTCCTCCCTCTCACCTTACTTTAACGTCTCTCCTTTAACGTCTCTCCTTTAACGTCTCTCCTCCCTCTCGCTTTACTTTAACGTCTCTCCTTTAACGTCTCTCCTCCCTCTCGCCTTCCTTTAACATCTCTCCTTTAACATCTCTCCTTTAACATCTCTCATTTAACGTCTCTCCTCCCTCTCGCCCTCCTTTAACGTCCCTCCTTTAATGTCTCTCCTTTAACGTCTCTCCTTTAACATCTCTCCTTTAACATCTCTCCTTTAACATCCCTCCTTTAACGTCTCTCCTTTAACGTCTCTCCTTTAACATCTCTCCTTTAACATCTCTCCTCCCTCTCACCTACCTTTAACATCGCTCCTTTAACATCTCTCCTTTAACGTCTCTCCTTTAACATCTCTCCTTTAACATCTCTCCTCCCTCTCGCCTTTCTTTAACATCTCTCCTTTAACATCTCTCCTTTAACATCTCTCCTTTAACATCTCTCCTTTAACATCCCTCCTTTAACGTCTCTCCTTTAACATCTCTCCTTTAACGTCTCTCCTTTAACATCTCTCCTTTAACATCTCTCCTCCCTCTCACCTTCCTTTAACATCTCTCCTTTAACGTCTCTCCTTTAACGTCTCTCCTTTAACATCTCTCCTCCCTCTCGCCTTCCTTTAACGTCTCTCCTTTAACATCTCTCCTTTAACGTCTCTCCTTTAACATCTCTCCTTTAACGTCTCTCCTTTAACATCTCTCCTTTAACATCTCTCCTTTAACGTCTCTCCTCCCTCTCGCCTTCCATTAACATCGCTCCTTTAACATCGCTCCTTTAACATCTCTCCTTTAACGTCTCTCCTTTAACGTCTCTCCTTTAACATCTCTCCTTTAACGTCTCTCCTTTAACATCTCTCCTTTAACATCCCTCCTTTAACGTCTCTCCTTTAACGTCTCTCCTTTAACGTCCCTCCTTTAACATCTCTCCTCCCTCTCGCCCTCCTTTAACGTCTCTCCTTTAACATCTCTCCTTTAACGTCTCTCCTTTAACGTCTCTCCTTTAACGTCTCTCCTTTAACATCTCTCCTTTAACGTCTCTCCTTTAACGTCTCTCCTTTAGCATCTCTCCTTTAACGTCTCTCCTTTAACGTCTCTCCTTTAACATCTCTCCTCCCTCTCGCCCTCCTTTAACGTCTCTCCTTTAACGTCTCTCCTTTAACATCTCTCCTTTAACATCTCTCCTTTAACGTCTCTCCTTTAACATCTCTCCTTTAACGTCTCTCCTTTAACGTCTCTCCTTTAACGTCTCTCCTCCCTCTCGCCTTACTTTAACGTCTCTCCTTTAACAACTCTCCTTTAACATCTCTCCTTTATCATCTCTCCTTTACCATCTCTCCTTTAACGTCTCTCCTTTAACGTCCCTCCTTTAACGTCTCTCCTCCCTCTCGCCTTCCTTTAACATCTCTCTTTTAACGTCTCTCCTTTAACGTCTCTCCTCCCTCTCGCCTTCCTTTAACATCTCTCCTTTAACATCTCTCCTTTAACGTCTCTCCTTTAACGTCTCTCCTTTAACGTCTCTCCTTTAACATCCCTCCTTTAACGTCTCTCCTTTAACGTCTCTCCTTTAACATCTCTCCTCTCTCTCACCTTACTTTAACGTCTCTCCTTTAACGTCTCTCCTCCCTCTCGCTTTACTTTAACGTCTCTCCTTTAACGTCTCTCCTTTAACGTCTCTCCTTTAACATCTCTCCTTTAACATCTCTCCTTTAACATCTCTCATTTAACGTCTCTCCTCCCTCTCGCCCTCCTTTAACGTCCCTCCTTTAATGTCTCTCCTTTAACGTCTCTCCTTTAACATCTCTCCTTTAACATCTCTCCTTTAACATCCCTCCTTTAACGTCTCTCCTTTAACGTCTCTCCTTTAACATCTCTCCTTTAACATCTCTCCTCCCTCTCGCCTACCTTTAACATCTCTCCTTTAACATCTCTCCTTTAACGTCTCTCCTTTAACATCTCTCCTTTAACATCTCTCCTCCCTCCCGCCTTCCTTTAACATCTCTCCTTTAACATCTCTCCTTTAACATCTCTCCTTTAACATCTCTCCTTTAACATCCCTCCTTTAACGTCTCTCCTTTAACGTCTCTCCTTTAAAGTCTCTCCTTTAACATCTCTCCTTTAACGTCTCTCCTTTAACATCTCTCCTTTAACATCTCTCCTCCCTCTCACCTTCCTTTAACATATCTCATTTAACGTCTCTCCTTTAACGTCTCTCCTTTAACATCTCTCCTCCCTCTCGCCTTCCTTTAACGTCTCTCCTTTAACATCTCTCCTTTAACGTCTCTCCTTTAACATCTCTCCTTTAACGTCTCTCCTTTAACATCTCTCCTTTAACGTCTCTCCTTTAACGTCTCTCCTTTAACATCTCTCCTTTAACGTCTCTCCTTTAACGTCTCTCCTCCCTCTCGCCTTACTTTAACGTCTCTCCTCCCTCTCGCCTTACTTTAACGTCTCTCCTTTAACAACTCTCCTTTAACATCTCTCCTTTAACATCTCTCCTTTAACATCTCTCCTTTAACGTCTCTCCTTTAACGTCCCTCCTTTAACGTCTCTCCTCCCTCTCGCCTTCCTTTAACATCTCTCTTTTAACGTCTCTCCTTTAACGTCTCTCCTCCCTCTCGCCCTCCTTTAACGTCCCTCCTTTAATGTATCTCCTTTAACGTCTCTCCTTTAACATCTCTCCTTTAACATCTCTCCTTTAACATCTCTCCTTTAACATCTCTCCTCCCTCTCGCCTACCTTTAACATCTCTCCTTTAACATCTCTCCTTTAACGTCTCTCCTTTAACATCTCTCCTTTAACATCTCTCCTCCCTCTCACCTTCCTTTAACATCTCTCCTTTAACATCTCTCCTTTAACATCCCTCCTTTAACGTCTCTCCTTTAACGTCTCTCCTTTAACGTCTCTCCTTTAACGTCTCTCCTTTAACATCTCTCCTTTAACATCTCTCCTCCCTCTCACCTTCCTTTAACATATCTCATTTAACGTCTCTCCTTTAACGTCTCTCCTTTAACATCTCTCCTCCCTCTCGCCTTCCTTTAACGTCTCTCCTTTAACATCTCTCCTTTAACGTCTCTCCTTTAACATCTCTCCTTTAACATCTCTCCTTTAACGTCTCTCCTCCCTCTCGCCTTCCTTTAACATCGCTCCTTTAACATCTCTCCTTTAACGTCTCTCCTTTAACATCTCTCCTTTAACGTCTCTCCTTTAACATCTCTCCTTTAACGTCTCTCCTTTAACATCTCTCCTTTAACATCCCTCCTTTAACGTCTCTCCTTTAACGTCTCTCCTTTAACGTCCCTCCTTTAACATCTCTCCTCCCTCTCGCCCTCCTTTAACGTCTCTCCTTTAACATCTCTCCTTTAACGTCTCTCCTTTAACGTCTCTCCTTTAACATCTCTCCTTTAACGTCTCTCCTTTAACGTCTCTCCTTTAACA